>NC_084548.2:56825000-56957500 GCF_033978685.3 Nerophis lumbriciformis
GAGTTTTACCAGAATCAGGTATTTTGCTAAGGTTTACAAATACAAAATTTGGGTTTTACTCATAATGACAGTATAACTGCCATATTCAAAATAACAGTTATTTAAACATAACTCCTAAACCAAACATGCTAAATGGCTAATAATGCCTGGAGAAATGTATATTTGTGAGTTTTACTACAAAAAAATATTTTGTAAGGTTTGTAAAGACAAAAGCTTTTTTTTTTTTACTCAATATGATGGTATAACTGTCAAACTAAATATAAAAGTAATATAAACATAATTCCAAAACCAAACTCCTAAACCAAACTTGCAATCCGTCTTAAACTGCCTGTAATATTGAATCTATATGAGTTTTACCAGAATCAGGTATTTTGGTAAGGTTTACAAATACAAAACTTGGGTTTTACTCATAATGACAGTATAACTGCATTATTTGATATGACAGTTATTTAAACATAACTCCTAAACCAAACATGATAAATGGCTAATAATGCCTGGAAAAATGTATATAAACATAACTCCAAAACCAAACATGCATTATGTCTAAAAATGCCTGTAATATTGTATCTATGTGAGTTTTACCAGAATCAGGTATTTTGGTAAGGTTTATAAATACAAAATTTAGGTTTTACTCATAATGACAGTATAACTGCCATATTCAAATTAACAGTTATTTAAACATAACTCCTGAACCAAACATGCTAAATGGCTATGAATGCCTGGAGAAATGTATACAAACATAACTCCAAAACCAAACATGCATTATGTTTAAAAAGTCCTGTAATATTGTATCTATATGAGTTTTACCAGAATCAGGTATTTTGGTAAGGTTTACAAATACAAAAAATAGGTTTTACTCATAATGACAATATAACTACCACACTCCACATGACAGTTATTTAAAGATAATTCCTAAACCAAACATGATACATGGCTATTAATGCCTGGAGAAATGTATCTTTGTGATTTTTACTAGAAAAAAATATTTTGTAAGGTTTGTAAAGACAAAAGTTAGTTTTTTTTTACTCAATATGATGGTATAACTGTCATACCAAATATGAAAGTTATATAAACATAATTCCAAAACCAAACTCCTAAACCAAACTTGCAATCTGTCTTAAACTGCCTAATATTGAATCTATGTGAGTTTTACCAGAATCAGGTATTTTGGTAAGGTTTACAAATACAAAACTTGGGTTTTACTCATAATGACAGTATAACTGCAACATTTGATATGACAGTTATTTAAACATAACTCCTAATCCAAACATTATAAATGGCTAATAATGCCTGGAGAAATGTATCATTGTGAGTTTTACTGGAAACAAATAATTTGTAAGGTTTATAAAGACACACGTTATTTTTTTTAAATTTAATATGATGGTATAACTGTCATACTAAATATGAAAGTTATATCAACATAACTCCAAAACCAAACATGCATTATGTCTAAAAATGCCTGTAGAATTGTATCTACGTGAGTTTTACCAAAATCAGGTATTTTGGTAAGGTTTACAAATACAAAAATTAGGTTTTACTCATAATGACAGTATAAGTGCCACACTCAATATGAGTTTTTTTTAAACATAACTCCTAAAAAACAAATGCAAAATTACTAATAATGCCTGGAAAAATGTATCTTTGTGAATTTTAATTGAAAAAAAATATTTTGTAAGGTTTGTAAAGACACAAATTAGTTTTTTTTACTCAATATGATGGTATAACTGTCATACTAAATATGAAAGTTATATAAACATATCTCCAAAACCAAACAAAAAAGAAATACTTGAATTTATTTACACATATACACACACATAACACTCATCTACTCATTGTTGAGTTAAGGGTTGAATTGTCCATCCTTGTTCTATTCTCTGTCACTATTTTTCTAACCATGCTGAACACCCTCTCTTATGATGCATTCTGCTTCGTCTCCTTCTTGTGTGCGCAGTTGTGCACTGCACTCTCTAAAAGCCCTAGATGTTATTGTCACATATGCATGTACAGTAGATGGCAGTATTGTCCTGTTTAAGAGTGTCACAACATTGCTGTTTACGGCAGACAAACTGCTTTTCGGTAGACAAAAACATGACGCTGTAGTTGTGTGTTAATGAAACTGCCTAACAATAAACCCACATAAGAAACCAAGAACTCGCCCTCGATCATTCTACAGTTATAACGTCATTGGGCAGGCACGCTGTTTATATTGTGGGAAAGCGGACGTGAAAACAGGCTGGACTCAGGTCCGCCTGAATTTCGGGAGATTTTCGGGAGAAAATTTGTCCCGGGAGGTTTTTGGGAGAGGTGGTGAATTTCGGGAGTCTCCCGGAAAATCCGGGAGGGTTGGCAAGTATGAAAGTGGAGCTAATACATTTTAATACAAGCAATGATGAATACTTACTTTTTTGAAAAAAGTTTCTTATGTCCATTTTGCATCCGTTCACGTTCTTGTTCTGCAGTGCTGTATGTGTATGTGCTTCGTACACCTGCAGGACCGCAAGCAACGTCGCAGAGAAAATGCGGACTGGATTTTGAGTGATGTGGGCATTTTCTATATGAACAAGTCCTCGGACCGCAAGCAAGGTCGCAGAGAAAATGCGGACTGGATTTTGAGTGATGTCAGCATTTTCTATATGAACAAGTGGAATGGATTGGAAACTGACGCACTAAAGGGGCTGTCTACCTTACGCTATGAAGTGAGGGGAAACTGAGTGAATAATGACAGGTTATATGATTATTTATTTAAACTCATATTCGGGCCACTTTATAATGAATATGTCGGCACACTGAAAAAAGTGACTTTTTGGTGCTGTAAACTCTATTAGAGTAACTGTCATAATTTATACCTAGTATTTTTAACATTCAGTAAGAACTAGAGTTTCTTAAGTAAAATTAAACATTTTATTAACGTAATACATTAATTATGGGGAAGAGTAAGTTTTACTTATGTTTCCTCATACTATTTAAATGTTTAATAGTTGTACGTACATAAACCTAAAAATATTACATAAACTTTACTCTGAAAATCTAGTGTTTTGAAACGCATGCACGACGACGCATGCGCACAGCACAACAGGCTCTGGCCGACTGGCTCTGCTCTGGCCGTTAAGATCACTTCACAGAGCACTGCAAGGTGTAGCGCGCGCAAGTCATTCCACAGGTAAGTTATTACGTTCTGTTTTAAATTTGTGATAATATACGTCTGCATGTAGTTTGACGCAAGATATGTAACTGCTCATAAGTTAATTAAGTTAAGTTAAGTAAGTAAGTAAGTTAAGTAAAAAAGTTAGCATAACGCTACATTGGTCCGTGCTGGCCTGTAGTGGGAGGGCTGCAGTTTTTCCTGATAAAAACTAAAGTTAACTAATATAAAGTTTGGATATTAAAAAAACACCAACCTAACGATATAACTTTTATCAACTGACGTCAACATAGTAAAACATGGTATTGTTCTCTGTAAAACTTTCGGCGGCGACACTGAAGTAACGTTAACGTTAGTGAATTAATGTGCACTGGGAATGAGGGGGCGATACTGCTGAATGTTTGGGAGAAATGCCCCAGAATAGGTTTTTAAAACACACATTTACTGACAGAAGCGCCAGAGGTCTTTGAGAGCATCAGCTTGCGATTACAAAGAGACTTCGCTGGCATTTTTCTTTCTTTTCTTTTTTTTTTGACAAGAAGCTAGTTATCGGTGTGAAGCCCACAGCAACATGTTTTTGTAATTCAATGAAAGAATGGATTGTTCATTACAACTTCTACTCGCAAATAAATCTGTCATGTGTTAATTGTTTTATTTAGCTAGACAAAACAAAATGTTCATTAATGTTTATGGTGTAGTTTATTTCTTATTAAAACATTTTTCCATCAACAGGAAGCAAATCAGAACAGAACATTATTCTCATCATTCAGGCAAGTAGAAAATAATGTATGCATTATATTGCTTTGTTATTTTCCCTTATTCATCCATCATAATGTAATATTAAAATTGTGGCTGAATATTTTAGACCATTGTTTTAATACCACAAATTGTGTCTCTTCATTTTCAGGGTGCCCTTTGGAGGAGCCAGTGGACTTTGTGCAAGGGAGGTGCCGTGGGGATCAAGATGAGGCCGCTCCTGGACAGACTGAGTCAGGTGTGCTTGTTTTGCTTGTTCATACAGTATGTTTTACAGGGAGCTGGACCTACTTTTTTTCTCACTCACAGACACATACAGTATATACATACAGGACAAGCCTCACACTTGGTAGATTCCATGCCCTTGCACGCTCTGGGTCCATGCACTTAAAACACGAGCAAATATATGCACTTGTGTTTTCACTTGACAGTTCATTGTGTATGTATAATGGTTATGTTCATGTTCTTAATCTGTTCACAGAAACAGAGCATTGAGATGAGGCGTGAAACCATTATCCGCAGCCTTATACTGTACCTTGGCGAGAAGGAAGAGGAACTTTTTGAAGACTGCTTGGTATAGCATTATTTTAATCATTTAAAAATATTTTTTAATGACACAGGTTAATTTAATGTTAAAGTTAAGAGGAAAGCAGACAAAGGAACATATATTCTTGTGTTCATTCTTCCCAGATAATGAAGTCACTTTGAATGATTCATGCAGTTCTATTATTTGTTTCTCAATAACATTCTTCTTTTTTGTTGTATATTGTATGCAGGAGGACAGTCGGAGTGATGTCAGTAACCACATCCTCAAAATACTCGTCGTCCACGGTGCTGATGAGGATCCAGTCGATGTCTCCATCCTTGTGGAAGGCCATGAGATTTTGCCAGGGTGCAACAGTACTGCGAAAGCTTGCTCACTGCTCATGGGACTGATTTATGCCCTGAACTTGGCATACCCTCCCACTTTGCGCTACACTTTTGAAGTCTTCCAAAAACACGTGCTGGAGCTGGATGGATTCAAACTGTCCCCAAAAGTAAACACCTTGAAGTTGAAGTTGCTTTCCTAAATGCATGTCATGACTTTGTCATCCTAGAGGAGGAAAATGGCATCATTTATGGACCCTTGTTGAGGACGTAGCATCATGCATGGACTCTTGTGAAGAAATGCCAAGAATTAGCACTGAGTTCCAGTTCATCTTGGTTTACTAGTGGGTTGCCTGTCATAAATGTTTTTCATTTTTTGTCAAATAAGGTATCTGTTAAAGAATGGTTAGACACCTTAAGCTGTTTATTTTTAGTTGATTATGTTGATTTTATTTCATTAATGTTTTAATTGCATACTTAAAAGTGCACTAGTCAGAGGACTGGTTTAAATGTTGAAATTGCACTTTTTCAGTGTAGTTTGTAAGATTTTAATTGCATATTTGAGAAGTGACTATGTTACCAGATCTATGTTGGATTTGGTGTATAATGTGTAATACTGTGTATTTGTTGTTTACCAGTCATACCAACCTTTGGATATTTTCTTTAAAAAATATACTATTACTACTATTTACTTTGATTACCTTTTGCTGGAGATACATCTTTAATTTACTGTTAGTACAAATTCTAATGCAGTACAATATAATGCACTTTTACTATTAACGCAGTACTTGTACAGTACATTCTGTTTTTCCCCCCATTTAAATAGGGGTATACATAATCCATACACCACTGCTCAAAGTTTAAGAGGCGGTTTCTGTCCTGACCCTCTCCCAGAAGTTGTTGAGTATTATATTTCTGCAATGAATGTAGAAACTCTGTTTCAGAGGGTTGTAAGATTGAATTAAAAATAAACTGTTTAATTGCATTGTAATTTAGTTGTGTGATATGTGATACATATATATTAAATGCATAGAGTATTGGTTACATTTATTTGGTAACATTTATCAAAAGAAAACTGGCAATGATTACCTAATTTTAATGAGTAATGTAATGTAATGCAACCAAGTAAATTAAAATGTCAAGCACAAGAAAATAATTAAAATCTACTGAATTACTTCATAACAGCAAATACTACAGATATATAAAATTTACTTAAAATTTTGAGTAAAATGATGTTCCTGCCGATGAAAAACAAGTAGACTTTACTTAATTTGTTTAAATAAATATAACTTAAAACTTGGATGTAATTAAGTAACTGTTACTTAATATCTTCACAACTGTTATGTTATATGGTAAGTAGAATTTAATTGATACTGGCAAGTGAGTGTTACTTGATATTGCAGCATTAAGTTTTACTTAAATCATTTGCGTGCAAATACTTACAATATTTTTTTAAAGTAAATCTTATGAGTTATTTTTTTCAGTGCATGTATTTGTAAAAAAAAATATATATATATATATATATATATATATATATATATTTTTTTTTTTTTTTTTTATTTTTTTTTTAACACCAAATTATTTAGGGGGGCTTAAGAATATTTTAGGGGGGCTTGAGCCATAAATTCAATATTACAGGCATTTTTAGACATTTTACATGTTTGATTTAGGAATTATGATGGAATACATTTTTATTGCCTTTTTTTGCATTATCTTGTTAAGTCTTGGCAAAAATGAGGACTCAGATGCAGAAGAGAGACAATTGACTCAGATTTTATTTAATTAGTTTTCTTTGCTATCTCTTGGACAGAGTGATTAAACAAAGTGGCTACAAAATCTATCTATGATATAGTTGAGCAACAAGAGGATGTGTAGCATAGGACATAAGGCAATAAACAGAAAATCACTCCTTAAGGAGGAAAAGGCAATAGCAAAATGTATATACAAGTCTAATAACAAAAAAACAACAATCTATGATAATCTACAAAAAGATAATTTCACTCATGAAAAGAAGTCTAGAAGCTATAAACAGAAAATATGTTATAAAGAGTTGAGAAGCCTGCAAACTAAAAGCGCTCCAGAAGGAGGGGGAAAAAAGGAAGACAAGGCACTATGAAAATCGATACAAAAAGACTTGACCGAAAAAACTTTAGCAAAAGAAAATCACTCTCTCAGAGGAAACAAAGAAATCAATAAATAAAGCGAGACAATACTTATCAAGGCTGTGGACAAGGCTGTGGACAAAGCTGGAGGTACGTAGCGAGACGATATACTCTGGCACAAGACAAGAGGAAGAAGAGACATTTATACACATGAGGGAGGGTGACACAGGTGGGCACAATCAGGCAATCAGGAGAGACATCAGACCAGTGAAACGGGAGGAAGGGCAAGTGACCTGAAACGAGAGGGAGAGTTGACCTTTCAAAATAAAACAGGAAATGACAAGACAACATGAAACCAGACAAGACTTCACCCAGGTGTGACAGAACCCCCCCCCTCTAAGGCCGACTCCTGACGGCCCAGGAACCTCAGGGTGGAGTCTATAGAAGTCCCTGATGAGAGTGGGGTCGACAATGTGGCGGGACGGAACCCACTGTCTCTCTTCGGGTCCATATCCTTCCCAATCCACCAGGAATTGTCTTCCCCGGCCTCGGTTGCGTACTGCCAACAAGCGTTTAACCTTGTATACTGGTCTGCCTTCGATCATTTCGGGTGGTGGAGGGGACGTGGTGGCTGGGACCATGGTGCTTACTTTGGCTGGTTTGATCTGACTGACGTGGAAGGTGGGATGGACGCGGAGGGATCGGGGCAGACGAAGCCGCACCGCTGCAGGTCCGACGAGTTTATTGATTGGGAATGGGCCTACAAAACGTGGTGCGAGTTTCTTTGATGGAACCTTGAGGCGTAGGTCCTTGGCTGATAGCCAGACTCTCTGACCAGGCTGGTAGGCGGGCGCAGGCCGTCTCTTGCGGTCTGTCGCCCGCTTCATCCGATCTCCTTGTTTGTTCAATACCTGGCGGGCGGCTGCCCAAATACGGCGACAACGTTTGACCATGGCATGGGCGGAGGGGACCAACACTTCCAACTCATTCTCGGGAAAGAGAGGGGGCTGGTACCCTAAGGCACAATGAAAGGGAGAGAGGCCGGTGGCTGATGTAGGCAATGAATTGTGCGCATACTCTACCCAGACCAGGTGCTTGCTCCATGTGGAGGAGTTCTGGCAGACCAAGCACCGGAGGCCGGTTTCCAGCTGCTGGTTTAGTCGTTCGGTCTGGCCATTGGCTTCCGGATGATATCCAGATGTTAGGCTGGCCTTGGCTCCAATTAGTCGGCAGAACTCCCTCCAGAACCGTGATACAAATTGGGGCCCCCGGTCTGAAACAATGTCTTTGGGGAATCCATGAACTCTGAACACATTAGTCATCATAATCTCCGCCATCTCCTTGGCGGATGGTAATTTAGGCAAAGCGATGAATCTGACCATCTTGGAGAATCTGTCGACCACAGTGAGGACGGTGGTGTTACCTTGTGAGACCGGGAGCCCTGTAACGAAGTCCATCGCGATGTCTGACCATGGTCTGGAGGGGATGGGGAGCGGGTGGAGAAGTCCCATGCGAGACCTGGAAGATGTCTTGTTCCTGGCACAGACCGAACACGCCTCTACGTACTCCCGGACCCCGTCTCCATGGCTGGCCACCAGAACCGCCGGGAGATCACAAACATTGTTCTTTTAACTCCCGGATGACATGAAAGCAGCGAGGTGTGGGCCCAATGAATCACCCGGGGACGCAGCTCAATGGGGACAAACAATCGATTATCAGGACATCCCCTAGGTGGCGGGGCCACACCGTTAGCTTGCTTTACCTCAGTTTCTATTGGCCAAGTTACCGCTCCTACCACACAGTTCAGTGGAAGGATGGCTCAGGTTGCTTGGCCTCAAGCTCGGGGTCGAATAGTCGTGACAGGGCGTCTGGCTTGACGTTGCGGGACCCCGGCCTGTAGGAGAGCGAAAAGGAAAAGCGATTAAAGAAAAGCGCCCATCTGGCCTGGCGAGAGTTGAGTCTCTTAGCCTTCTTGATGTATTCCAGATTCTTGTGATCAGTCCAGACGATGAATGGGTGTTCGCCCCCTCAAGCCAATGCCTCCATTCCTCCAAGGCGAGCTTCACCGCCAGCAACTCACGATTGCCAAAATCATAGTTTCTTTCAGCTTTGGACAGCCGCTGCGACAGAAAGGCACAGGGATGCATCTTGCCGTCCTGTTGAGAACGTTGAGACAGGACCGCTCCTACTCCTTCATTAGAAGCGTCCACTTCCACGACGAACTGGCGCTGCGTGTCCGGAATGGTGAGGATGGGCGCTGAGGTGAAGCGGTGTTTGAGTGTCTGGAAGGCCCTCTCTGCCTCTGGAGACCAGTGGAACCGCACCTGGGGAGAGGTAAGAGCATGGAGAGGAGCAGCTATTGCGCTGAAGCTTCTGACAAATCGCCTGTAAAAGTTAGCAAAACCCAAGAATTGCTGAACCTTCTTGCGGTTGTCAGGTGTAGGCCAATCAGCCACAGCGCTAACTTTAGCCGGATCCATCTGCACTCTTCCAGGAGCTACAATGAAGCCCAGGAAGGAGACAGTGTCGGCATGAAAAACACTCTTTTCAGCTTTAACATACAAGTCATTGTCCAAGAGTCTCTTTAAAACCTGAGTTACGTGGACTTGGTGAGTATCATTGTCAGGAGAATAAATCAATATATTGTCAAGGTAGACGTACACAAAATGGTCCAGGAAGTCTCTTAGAACGTCATTGATCATTGCTTGGAACACGGCGGGAGCATTGGTGAGTCCGAAGGGCATGACCCTGTATTCATAGTGGCCGCTGGGTGTGTTGAATCCAGTCTTCCACTCGTCTCCCTCTCTAATTCGGACCAGATGGTAAGCGTTGCGTAGATCCAGTTTGGTGAATATTTTGGCCTGTTGGAGTTGGTCGAAGACAGAAGACATGAGGGGGAGAGGGTAACGGTTCTTGATGGCAATGTCATTGAGTGGGCTGTAATCAATGCAGGGTCTTAATGACCCGTCTTTCTTTTTCACAAAAAAGAACCCTGCTCCTGCTGGCGATGACGACGGGCGGATCAAGCCAGCTTTCAGTGATGCAGAGATGTAATCAGTCATGGCTGCCTTTTCTGGACCAGAGACAGAGTACAGGCGACCCTTGGGAATAGTGGCCCCGGGCAGTAAATCAATGGCACAGTCGTAGGAACGGTGGGGTGGAAGTAACAGAGCCTTAGTCTTGCTGAAGACTTGTCGTAGGTGGTGGTAACAGGAGGGAACAGATTTCAGGTCTGGAAATTCTGAGTCTGTGGCAGGATTGGCAGAAAAAAGATTAATTTCTTTGACATTTTTCTTTTGGACAGTAGAAAAACTACATTTCTGGGTACATTCCATTCCCCATACACTGATCTTCCCTGTTTTCCAGTCAACACGAGGGTTATGCTGGTACAGCCATGGATACCCCAAGATTAGCGAATGAGAGGGTGAAATAATCAGGTATGGACAAATTTGTTCCTGATGGCCGTCTATGTTCATTTGGAAAGGTTCACTGATGTGTGTGATGGTGAAAAGCTCCTTACCATTTAGAGACCTGGCCCTAATGGGTTTAGCTAGTGGTTCTGACTTGAGTCCTAGTCTCCTAGCTAAACCCCAGTCCATCAGACTCTCATCTGCCCCAGAGTCTATTAGCGCCTCTAGAATTGTGGTTGTGTGATGGGTTATCGTGATCTTGGTAAGAATACGGGGCATCTGAGGAACAGCCGGAACGTGACTCACCGCCTGGGATCCCTTGGTTGGACACGAAACGACAAGATGGCCGCCCTCTCCACAGTAAAAACATCTTCCCTCCATCAGCCGCTTGCGTCGCTACTCTGGGGTCAGTCGGGCTCTCCCCAGCTGCATGGGTTCCTCCTCCCGATTTGTACGTAGGTGAGGAAGTAGCTCCGGAGGTGGGCGCCGAGTCGTTGACCAGCTAGGTGCGAAAGGACGGGTGGTTCTCACTGCAGCTTCCGACCCTCCACCTCGCTGTCGTTTGAGCTGGGCTAGTCGGTTGTCTGTCCTGATAGCGAGCGCGATGAGGGCATCTAGGTTATCGGGTAGGTCTAGGGGAATGAGGAGGTCCTGTATGGAAGCTCCAAGCCCCTTAAGAAAAACATCATAGAGCGCCATGTCGTCCCACCCACTTTCAGCTGCCAGCGTGCGGAAGCAGATGGCGTAGTCGCACACGGAGCCACTGCCCTGCTTTAAGCTGCTTAGCTCTTGTGCCTTTTCTCTGCTGGAGGACACCGGGTCAAAAGTTCTTGTTAGAGCAGCTTGAAAGTCTGTAAATGAGTGGCAGAGTGACGAGTTCCGCCCCCATTCGGCAGAAGCCCATGCCTTGGCTCTATCCGTAAGATGGGAAATCATGAAAGCAATCTTGGAACGGTCAGTGGGAAATGCATGGGGCATCAGTTCATAGTGAATAGCACAGTCAATCAAAAAGGTTTTGCACAAACCGGGGACGCCAGCGTATGGCAAAGGAGGGGCCAGCTTGCATCCGGCTCCGGTAGGAGGTAACGACAGAGTGGGAGCGGCGGTTGGCGTGGGGGGCGGAGACGCCGGTTCTGGTCGAGCAAACTGCCCGAGTAGTCCTTGCAGCTGGGAGGAAAGGTGACCCATGTTCGCTGCCATCGCCGTCTGAAAATCCTCCTGTCGGGCGAGCCGTGATTCCTGGGCGCGCAGGATTTCCGTCAGTTGTTTAGCCTCTGCTGAGTCCATTCTGGCCAGAGTATAATGTTAAGTCTTGGCAAAAATGAGGACTCAGATGCAGAAGAGAGACAATTGACTCAGACTTTATTTAATTAGTTTTCTTTGCTATCTCTTGAACAGAGTGATTAAACAAAGTGGCTACAAAATCTATCTATGATATACTTGAGCAACAAGAGGATGTGTAGCATAGGACATAAGGCAATAAACAGAAAATCACTCCTTAAGGAGGAAAAGGGCAATAGCAAAATTTCTATACAAGTCTAATAACAAAAAACCAACAATCTATGATAATCTACAAAAAGATAATTTCACTCATGAAAAGAAGTCGAGAAGCTATAAACAGAAAATATGTTATAAAGAGTTGAGAAGCCTGCAAACTAAAAGCGCTCCAGAAGGAGGAAAAAAAAGGAAGACAAGGCACTATGAAAATTGATACAAAAAGACTTGACCGAAAAAACTTTAGCAAAAGAAAATCACTCTCTCAGAGGAAACAAAGAAATCAATAAATAAAGCGAGACAATACTTATCAAGGCTGTGGACAAGGCTGTGGACAAGGCTGGAGGTACGTAGCGAGACGATATACTCTGGCACAAGACAAGAGGAAGAATAGACATTTACACACATGAGCAGGGACGTGCACATGATTATAGAGGGGCAGGGGCTCAAAGTCAGAAAAGGGCAGGACATTTTTTTTGGTCCTTAAATTTGCTAATAGGAAGCTAACTACTTAGCTGTGTGTCCTTTGTAGGTAAAAGTGATTGCCGTTTCTTTTGTGTCAACAAATTATTGTCATAATGAGTTCATTCCCATTATCATAGGCTTGGAAGACATGAAAAGCAACAAAACACTGGTTTATTATTAGGCTATTTATTGTTAAAGATAAGCACTTTAATATTGAACATTGAACAGTGCAACATGAACTTTGAAAAAAAATACAAAAATAAATACTCAAATGGAAAAAAATTCAATGAGAAAATCTGTCCTTCTTCCCTTAACTTGATGAAAACACCATCAAGTTGTAACTTATGGTCTTTCTCACTTAATGCTCAGACTAAACAACTGAAACGCAATACAGGCCCAAAAATATGGACCAGGGGCCAGTAGAGGGCTGTAGGATGGAGGCCACCCATACCCAAATATGCTCCTCAATGTAAATTCAGGGCTTCCATGATGCTAGTACTTGGTTTTAGCCATGCATTAAGAGGTTTGCTACCCTTAGCTGCTTCCTGGCGCTCCTTCTCCTTCCTTTTCTGTATCCTTTCTTTTTTTGGCATTGTGCTGCAGGCATAATCAACATGAATCAAGTTTAAATACAGATGGTAATATTCCTAACAGATAACCTACATCTTATATCCCCAGAATGCTGGAATTATTATTATTATTAATAATAATAATAATAATAATAATTATTATTATTATTATTATCATTATCATTCTTCTTCTTATTATTATTGTTATTATTATCATTATTATTATTATCATTATTTTGTTAACCCACACAGTAATAGCAAAGTCACAATAAACTTTATATCTAAACCTCTACTGTGAGAGAAATTGATGTGCCGTGCTCAATTGATGCGCCGTGCATCAATTGAGCACGTCCGGCAAAAACAGAAACTGACACATTGAATAATAGAATAATACAGCGTTTTTCTAAAATATTACCCATATTAGATGCTGAATAAGTGGACGGCGACTGGACCATAACTCACAGGTTCAAGTTGCTCCACTCTCACGTCTCCTCGGGGGCGCAGTTGGCTTTCTCTCCTCTCACTTACTCACTCACTCGCCCTCTCTCTCCCTCTCTGGCGGAAGCGGCAGGCTCAAACAACCCGGTATTACAAGAAAACGTGGAGTTTTTGTACCGCTGTTTTTTTTTACATCCCTGACAGGAATTTATTAATGTTATTTAGAGAAAAGAAAAAAACAAAAAAACAAAAAAAAACACACACACACAGGCAGAGGGCACTTTTTAAGACGAGGCAAACAAGGGCAGGGGCTCAAGCACCCATAGGGCCCTATGTGTGCACGTGCCTGCACATGAGGGAGGGTGACACAGGTGGGCACAATCAGGCAATCAGGAGAGACATCAGACCAGTGAAACGGGAGGAAGAGCAAGTGACCTGAAACGAGAGGGAGAGTTGACCTTTCAAAATAAAACAGGAAATGACAAGACAACATGAAACCAGACGAAACCCAGACAAGACTTCACCCAGGTGTGACATATCTCAGGATTCTAAAAACATTACTGTCATATTGAGTAAAAAAAAAACTAATTTTCGTTTTTGCAAACCTTACAAAATATAATTTTTCCATAAAAACTCACAAAGATCAATTTTTCTAGGCATTATTGGTCATTTTGCATGTGTGATTTAGGAGTTATGTTTAAATAACTGTCATATTGAGTTTGACAGTATACTGTCATAGTGAGTAAAACCCATATTTTTTTTTGCAAACCTTACAAAAACAACTGATTCTAGTTAAAATCACATGGATTCAATATTTCAGGCATTTTTACACATTTTGCATGTTTGATTGAGGAATTATGATGGGACACATTTTTATTGCTTTTTTCGCATTATTTCAGGATTCTAAGAACATTACTGTCCTATTGAGTAAAAAAAAACTACTTTTTGTTTTTGCAAACCTCACAAAATATAATTTTTCCACTAAAACCCACAAAGATACATTTCTTCAGGCATTATTAGACATTGTACATGTGTGTTTTAGGAGTTAAGTTTAAATAACTGTCATATCAAGTTTGACACTGTCATAATGCATAAAACCTAACTTTTGTATTTGCAAACCTTATAAACACAAATGATTCTAGTAAAACTCACATGGATTCAATATTACAGGCATTTTTACACATTTTGCATGTTTGATTTAGGAATTATGATGGAATACATTGTTATTGCTTTTTTCGCATTATTTCAGGATTCTAAGATCATTAATGTCCTATTGAGTAAAAAAAACCTTCTTTTTGTTTTTGCAAACCTTACAAAATATAATTTTTCCACTAAAACCCACAAAGATGCATTTCTCTAGGCATTATTAGACATTTTACATGTGTGTTTTAGGAGTTATGTTTAAGTTTGACACTGTCATAATGAGTAAAACCAATTTTTGTATTTGCAAACCTTATAAACACAAATTAATCTAGTAAAACTCACATGGATTCAATGTTATATGCATTTTACACATTTTGCATGTTTGATTTAGGAATTATGATGGAACACTTTTGTATTGCTTTTTTCGCATTATCTCAGGATTCTAAGAACATTACAGTCAAATTGAGTAAAAAAAACTACTTATTGTGTTTGCAAGATTTAAAAAAGCATATGTTTCGGGTAAAATTCACACAGATGCATTATTTCAGGCATTTTTAGCCATTTTTCATGTATAGTTTAGAAGTTATTTTTAAATAACTGTCATATTTATTGTGGCAGTTGTACTGTCATTATGTGTGAAACCTAACTTTTGTAGTTGCAAACCTTACAAAAACAACTGATTCTTGTAAAACTCACATGGATTCAATATTACAGGCATTTTTAGACATTTAACATGTATGGTTAGGTGTGTTTGAATACATTTGTATTGCTTTTTTCGCATTATCTCAGGATTCTAAGAAAATTACTGTCATATTGAGTAAAAAAAACTACAATTTGTTTTTCCAAACCTTACAAAAAAATGTTTTCCAGTAAAACTCACAAAGATACATTTCTCCAGGCATTATTAGTCATTTTGCATGTGTGGTTTAGGAGTTATGTTTAAATTACTGTCATGTTGAGTATGACAGTGTGCTGTCATAGCGAGAAAAAAACATATTTTGTATTTGCAAACCTTACAAAAACAACTGATTTTAGTTAAAATCACATGGTTTCAATATTACAGGCATTTTTACACATTTTGCATGTTTGATATAGGTATTATGACGGAATACTTTTTTATTGCTTTTTTCGCATTATCTCAGGATTCTAAGAACATTACAGTCATCTTGAGTAAAAAACTACTTATTGTGTTTGCAAGATTTAAAAAAGCATATGTTTCAAATAAAACTCACAAAGCTGCATTATTTCAGGTATTTTTGCCATTTTTCATGTATAGTTTAGAAGTTATTTTTAATGAACTGTCATATTGAGTGTGGCAGTTATACTGTCATTATGTGTGAAACCTAACTTTTGTAGTTGCAAACCTTACAAAAACAACTGATTCTCGTAAAACTCACATAGATTCAATATTACAGCCATTTTTAGACATTTTACATGTTTATTTTAGAAGTTGTGTTTGAAGACATTTTTATTGCATTTTTGCATTACCTCAGGATTCTAAGATTATTATTGTCATATCGAGTAAAAAAAAACTACATTTTGTTTTTCCAAACCTTACAAAATATAATTTTTTCCAGTAAAACTCACAAAGATACATTTCTCCAGGCATTATTAGTCATTTTGCATGTGTGGTTTAGGAGTTATGTTTAAATAACTGTCATATTGAGTATGACAGTACACTGTCATACTGAATAAATTCTAATATTTGTATTGCAAGCCTTACCAAAACGCCTGATTCTAGTACAATTCAATAGATACAATATTAAAGGCATTTTTAGACATAATGCATGTTTGGTTTTGGAGTTAGGTTTATATAACTTTCATATTTAGTATGACAGTTATACTGTCATATTAAGTAAAAAAAACAAAAAACTTGTGTCTTTGCAACTCTTACAAAATATTTTTGTCCAGTAAAACTCACAAAGGTACATTTCTCTAGGCATTTTTTAGCCATTTTGCATGTGTGGTTTAGAAATTATGTTTAAATAACTGTTATATTGAGTGTGACAGTATACTGTCATAGTGAGTAAAACCTAATTTTTGTATTTCCAAACCTTACGAAAACAACCGATTCTAGTAAAACTCACATAGATGCAGGCATGTTTAATAGACATATTGCATGTTTGGTTTTGGAGTTATGTTCATATAACCTCCTTTCTGAGCCGCCACCTTATCGTGGTAGAGGAGTTTGCGTGTCCCACTGATCTTAGGAGCTATATTGTCGGGGGCCTTTTACGCCCCCTGGTAGGGTCTCCCAAGACAAACAGTACCTAGGTGAGAGATCAGATCTCTCACCTAGCTCAAAGACCTTTATGAAAAGTACAAATCGAGGACCTAGATTTTTCCTCGCCCGGACGCGGTTCACCGTGGCTCCCCTGTAGAGCCAGGCCCAGAGGTGGGGCACGATGGCGAGCGCCTGGTGGCCGAGCATGTCCCCATGGGGCCCGGCCAGGCTCAGCTCGAAGAGGCAACGTGGGTCCCCCCTCCAATGGGCTCACCACTCATGGGCTGGGTCATAGAGGTCGGGTGCAGTGTGACCTGGGTGGCAGCCGAAGGCAGGGCACTTGTTGGTCCGATCATCGCCTACATACGCTAGCTCTTGGGACGTGGAACGTCACCTCGCTGGGAAGAAAGGAGCCTGAGCTGGTGCGCCAGGTGGAGATGTTTCGGCTAGATATAGTTGGACTCACTTCGATGCACAGCGAGGGCTCTGGAACCTGTTCTCTCAAGAGGGCCTAGACTCTCTTCCACTCTGGCGTTGCAAGCAATGAGAGGCTGGGGTGGCAATTCTTGTTGCCCCCCGGCTCAAAGCCTGCACGTTGGACTTTAACCCAGTAGATGAGATGGTAGCTTCCCTCCGCCTTCGGGTTGGGGGACGGGTCCTGACTGTTGTTTGTGTTTACGCACCAAACAGCAGCTCAGAGAACCCACTCTTTTTGGATTCCCTTGAGGGAGTACTGGAGAGTGCTCCCTCGGGTGATTCCCTTGTTCTGCCGGGGGACTTCACGCTCATGTTGGCAACGACAGTGAAACCTGTAGGGGCGAGATTGGGAAAAATGGCCACCTGGATCTGAACCCAAGGGGTGCTTTGTTATTGGACTTTTGTGCTCGTCACGGATTGTCCATAACAAACACAATGTTCAAACACAAGGGTGTCCATATGTGCACTTGGCACCAGGACACCCTCGGCCACAGTTCCATGATTGACTTTGTAGTTGTGTCATGGGATTTGCGGGCTCATGTTTTGGACACTCGGGTGAAGAGAGGGGCAGAGCTTTCTACCAATCACCACCTGGTGGTGAGCTGGCTCCGATGGTGGGGGAGGATGCCGGACAGACCTGGCAGGCCCAAACGCATTGTGAGGGTCTGCTGGGAACGCCTAGCAGAGTCTCCTGTCAGAGAGAGTTTCAATTCCCACCTCCGGAAGAACTTTGAACATTTCACAAAGGATGTGCCGGACATTATGGACCATGTTCAGTGCCTCTCTTGTCGAGCCGGCTGATTGGAGCTGTGGCCGCAAGGTGTCTGGTTTCTGTCGTGGCGGTAATCCTAGAACCCGCTGGTGGACACCAGCAGTGAGGGATGCTGTCAAGCTGAAGAAAGAGCCTATAGGGTCCTTTTGGCTCATGGGACTCCAGAGGCAGCGGACAGGTACCGACAGGCCAAGCGAAGTGCGGCTTCAGCGATTGCGGAGGCAAAAACTCGGACATGGGAGGAGTTTGGGGAGGCCATGGAAAACGACTTCCGGACGGCTTCGAAGCGATTCTGGACCACCATCCGCCGCCTCGGGGGGCGGAGAAGTGCACTGTCAACACCGTGTATGGTGAGGATGGTGTGCTGCTGACCTCTACTGCGGCTGTTGTGGATCGGTGGAGGAAATACTTTGAAGACTTCCTCAATCCCACCAACACGTCTTCCTATGAGGAAGCAGTGCCTGGGTAATCTGTGGTGGGCTCTCCTATTTCTGGGGCTGAGGTTGCCAAGGTAGTAAAAAGCTCAGTGGCAAGGCCCCGAGGGTGGATGAGACCCGCCCGGAGTTCTTT
The DNA here is from genome assembly GCF_033978685.3 of Nerophis lumbriciformis. Classification (NCBI taxonomy): domain Eukaryota; kingdom Metazoa; phylum Chordata; class Actinopteri; order Syngnathiformes; family Syngnathidae; genus Nerophis; species Nerophis lumbriciformis. Next base: position 56,843,430 of record NC_084548.2, read on the forward strand.
AAGGCTTAAGGTTCCTTAAGGAAAGATGCTGTGGGGCTGTCTTGGTTGACAAGACTCTGCAACATCGCGTGGACATCGGGGGCGGGACCTCTGGATTGGCAGACAGGGGTGGTTCCTCTCTTTAAAAAGGGGAACCGGAGGGTGTGTTCCAACTATCGTGGATCACACTCCTCAGCCTCTGTGGTAAGGTCTATTCATGTACTGGAGAGGAGGCTACGCCGGATAGTCCAACCTCGGATCCAGGACGAACAGTGTGGTTTCCGTCCTAGTCATGGAACGGTAGACCAGCTCTATACTCTCGGCAGGGTCCTTGAGGGTGCATGGGAGTTTGCCCAACCAGTCTACATGTGCTTTTTGGACTTGGAGAAGGCATTCAACCCGGGAAGTCCTGTGGGGAGTGCTCAGAGAGTATGGGGTAACGGACTGTCTGATTGTGGCGGGTCGCTCCCTGTATGATCAGTGTCAGAGCTTGGTCCGCATTGCCGGCAGTAAGTCGGACCCCTTTCCAGTGAGTGTTGGACTCCGCCGATTGTTAGGAATTGGTGAGGTGGACCCCAAGGATGCAGAGACGTATTGTGTGTGGACAATAGTTCTCCCTTTATTTAGGAGAAAACACAAAGTAGCAAAACAAAGGCGATGGTGGTAAACACAAAAAACACACCATGTAAAAAACTATTAAGAGAAACAAAATGCACAAAACTAAAAGCGCTAGACAAAGCTAGGAAAACTACTTCATGAAAGAAGTAAACAGAAAAACAAAGTACAAAACAAAAACGCTAGACAAGGCTAGGAAAAATACTTCATGAAAGAAGTAAACAGAAAAACAAAGTACAAAATAAAAACGCTAGACAAGGCTAGGAAAAATACAGGCAAACCTGAGAAGATGGGCACAAGACGAACTAGGGAGTTCTCTGGCAAGACCAACAACATGTGCGTCTGTTGCAAGCAGAAGACAAAGTTCCGGCGCTCACATGTTGTCAGCAGCCAGGTTAAATAGGCTGCTACTTAATTGTCCTCAGGTGTGTGCTGCTGCCTCGCGCCAGCTGCACCCCACACTGTGGATGAGAGAGAGAGTGAACAGGTGACAAACAAAACAGAATTGAGCAATGAATTTCAGATTACCACACCGATGGCTTCAACTGGCCATGATCTTCAGCTCTCATTGGATCGGTTTGCAGCCAAGTGTAAAGCGACTGGGATGAGAATCAGCATCTCCAAGTTGGAGTCCATGGTTCTCGCCCGGGAAAGGGTGGAGTGCCATCTCCAGGTTGGGGAGGAGGTATTGCCCCAAGTGGAGGAGTTCAAGTACCTAGGAGTCTTGTTCACGAGTGAGGGAAGAGTGGATCGTGAGCTCCACAGGCGGATCGGTGTGGGGTCGTCAGTAAGAGGACGCTATATCGATCCGTTGTGGTGAAGAAGGAGCTGAGCCAGAAGGAAAAGCTCTCGATCTACGTTCCCATCCTCACCTATGGTCATGAGCTTTGGGTTATGACCAAAAGGACAAGATCACGGGTACAAGCGGCCGAATTGAGTTTCCTCCGCCGGGTGGCGGGTCTCTCCCTTAGAGATAGGGTGAGAAGCTCTGTCATCCGGGAAGAACTCAGAGTAAAGCCGCTGCTCCTCCACATTGAGAGGAGCCAGATGAGGTGGTTCGGGCAACTGCTAAGGATGCCACCCTAACGCCTCCTGAGGGAGGTGTTTAGGGCAAGTCCGACCGACAGGAGGCCACGGGGAAGACTAAGTCTCCCGGCTGGCCTGGGAACGCTTCGGGATACCCTGAGAAAAGCTGGACGAAGTAGTTGGGGAGAGGGAAGTCTGGGCTTCTCTGCTTAGGTTGCTGCCCCCACAACCCGACCTCGGATAAGCGGAAGAAAATGGATGGATGGATGGATGGAGTTAGTATGACAGATACTGTCATATTGAGTTAAAAAAAACCAACTTGTGTCTTTGCAAACCATACAAAATATTTAGTTTCCAGTAAAACTCACAAAGATACATTTCTCCAGGCATTATTAGCCATTTTGCATGTGTGGTTTAGGAGTTATGTTTAAATAACTGTCAGATTGAATCTGACAGTATACTGTCATAGTGAGAAAAACCCATATTTTGTATTTGCAAACCTTACAAAAACAACTGATTCTAGTTAAACTCACATGGATTTAATATTACAGGCATTTTTAGACATAATGCATGTTTGGTTTTGGAGTTATGTTTATATAGCTTTTATATTTAGTATGACAGTTATGCTGTCATATTGAGTAAAAAAAAAACTAACTTGTGTCTTTACAAATCTTACAAAATATTTTGTTTCCATTAAAACTCACAAAGATAATATCTCCAGGCATTATTAGCCATTTTGCATGTGTGGTTTAGGAGTTATGTTTAAATAACTGTCAGATTGAGTGTGACACTGTACTGTCATCAGTGTTGGGTTAGTTACTGAAAACCAGTAACTAGTTACAGTTACTAGTTACTTTATTTCAAAAGTAACTCAGTTACTAACTCAATTACTTACACCAAAAAGTAATGCATTACTGTGAAAAGTAACTATTTAGTTACTTCTTTTTTCCCCTTTTTTTAAGGCTCCCATTAATGCCCTTTTAGCCTTCATTTCAGTACTGTTTTTGCACTGGAGAATAATACAATCTGTTGATCAACTTGACATGCATTTGCATCCCTGAACTCTGCTAAGCAATGTGGTCTACATACAACACACAAACAATGTGGTCTACATACAACACACAAACAACGTGGTCTACAAACAACACACAAACAATGTGGTCTACATACAACACACAAACAATGTGGTCTACATACAACACACAAACAATGTGGTCTACATACAACACACAAAGATATGTTTCAAAGGGCCAATTTATTTCAGGCTAGAACAAATTGACAAAACTATTTTAAATAGCTGCAACATAATGGCACTTTAACTTTAACTTTGAGTAGATAGGATCTTTGATCCTAGACACAACTTACATTTAACTAAAATGTTCTTTTCTTTGTGCTCGACAAAAGAAAAGTAGTGAGAATGTTAAGACACTCGACTTCTGGCTTCACCATGATGTCATGTTAGTTGTTATGAGAGTAGCGTATGTGTGTGTGTGTGTGTGTGTGTGTGTGTGTGTGTGTGTGTGGCCCTTTAAGATATGACAGCATGTGAGGTGAGTGACGTCAGTGAGTGAGTGGGCAAGAGAAGTGAGGGAGCGGCGACAGTGAGTGCGTGCAGGTGCTCTTGCTTGGTGGATGGCTGTGTCCAATAAAGTCACAAAGTTGCAACAAACCGCCGGCTCGTCATTCACCCTCAGCTGTAAAGACCCACTTCCGGGTAAAGTGAAGGTTGTTAGCCCCGAAGTACATAAACCCTGGAGGAACGTCTCCCCTGCGCCCCTCAACTACGGTCTGGGAGGCCCCCCCACCGCCCCCACCCACACAAAGCACGCCTCTTCTTTTCCACCGCAGCGCTGCAAAAAAACACACTCAGATCTTCTGTTTCTAGCCGATACTACATAAAAAATAACGTAAAATAACGCAGTAACGCATCATGCAGTAATGGTAACTGAGTTACTGAATATAAAAAATAACGCGTTAGAATATTAGTTACCGCCAAAACTATTGGCGTTACTTTGTAACGCGTTAGTCCCAACACTGACTGTCATAGTGAGAAAAACCCATATTTTGTATTTGCAAACCTTACAAAAACAACTTATTCTAGTTAAACTCACATGGATACAATATTACAGGCATTTTTACACATAATGCATGTTTGGTTTTGGAGTTATGTTTATTTAACTTTCATATTTAGTATGACAGTTATACTGTCATATTGAGTAAAACAAAACTAACTTGTGTCTTTACAAACCTTACAAAATATTTTATTTCCAGTAAAACAAAGATACATTTCTCCAGGCATTATTAGCCATTGTGCATGTGTGGTTTAGGAGTTATGTTTAAATAACTATCAGATTGAGTGTGACAGTATACTGTCACAGTGAAAAAAAAACATATTTTGTATTTGCAAACATTACAAAAACAACAGATTCAAGTTAAACGCACATGGCAATAATACAGGTATTTTTCGACATAATGCATGTTTGGTTTTGGCGTTATGTTTCTATAACTTTCATATTTATTATGACAGTTATACTGTCATATTGAGTAAAAAAAACTGACTTGTGTCTTTACAAACCTTAAAAAAAAAAAATTCCAGTAAAACTCACAAAGATACATATCTCCAGGCATTATTAGCCATTTTGCATGTGTGGTTTAGGAGTTATGTTTAAATAACTATCAGATTGAATGTGACAGTATACTGTCAGAGATAGAAAAACACATATTTTGTATTTGCAAACCTTATAAAAAACATTGATTCTAGATAAACACTTTAGTTAAACTCACATGGATACAATATTACAGGCATTTTTATACATAATGCATGTTTGGTTTTGGAGTTATGTTTATATAACTTTCTTATTCAGTGGCCTAGTGGTTAGAGTGTCTGCACTAAAATCGTAAGGTTGTGAGTTCAAACTTTGGCCGAGTAATACCAAAGACTATAAAAATGGGACCACCTCTCTGCTTGGCAGTCAGCGTCATGGGTCTGAATTGGGGGTTAAATCACCAAAAAATGATTCCCGGGCACGGCCACCGCTGCTGCCCACTACTCCTCTCACCTGCCAGGGGGTAATCAAGAGTGATGGGTCAAATGCAGAGAATAATTTTTCCACACCTTGTGTGTGTGTGACAATCATTGGTACTTTAACTTAAATATTTAGTATGATAGTTATACTGTCATTTTAAGTAAAAAAAAACTAACATGTGTCTTTGCAAACCTTACAAATGTTTTTTTTTCCCAGTAAAACTCACAAACATACATTTCTCCAGGCATTATTAGCCATTTTGCATGTGTGGTTTAAGAGTTATGTTTAAATAACTGTCAGATTGAGTGTGACAGTATACTGTCATAATGAGAAAAATCCATATTTTGTATTTGCAAACCTTACAAAACATTTGATTCTCGTTAAACTCACATGGATACAATATTACAGGCAATTTTAGACATAATACATGTTTGGTTTTGGCGTTATGTTTATATAACTTTCATATTAGTATGACAGTTATACTGTCATATTGAGTAAAAAAAACTAACTTGTCTTTACAAACCTTACAAAATATTATTTTTTCCTGTAAAACTCACAAAGATACATTTCTCCAGGCATTTTTAGCCATTTTGCATGTGTGGTTTAGGCGTTATGTTTAAATAACTGTCAGATTGAGTGTGACAGTATATTGTCATAGTGAGAAAAAAAACATATTTTGTATTTGCAAACCTTACAAAAACCACTGATTCTAGTTAAACTCACATGGATACAATATTACAAGCATTTTTATACATAATGCATGTTTGGTTTTGTAGTTATGTTTATATAACTTTCTTATTCAGTGGCCTGGTGGTTAGAGTGTCCGCCCTAAGATCGGTAGGTTGTGAGTTCAAACTTTAAAAGAGTCATACCAAAGACTATAAAAATGGGACCACCTCCCTGCTTCGCACTCAGCGTCAAGGGTTGGAATTGGAGGTTAAATCACTAAAAAATGATTCCCGGGCACGGCCACCGCTGCTGCCCAATGCTCCTCTCACCTCCCAGGGGGTAATCAAGAGTTATGGGTCAAATGCAGTGAATAATTTTTCCACACCTAGTGTGTGTGTGACAATCATTGGTACTTAACTTAAATATTTAGTATGATAGTTATACTGTCGTATTAAGTATAAAAAAAAACCTAACTTGTGTCTTTGCAAACCTTACAAATAATTTGTTCCAGTAAAACTCACAAAGATACATTTCTCCAGGCATTATTTACCATTTTGCATGTGTGGTTTAGGAGTTATGTTTAAATACCTGTCAGATTGAGTGTGACAGTATACTGTCATAATGAGAAACACCCATATTTTGTATTTGCAAACCTTACAAAACATTTGATTCTAGTTAAACTCACATGGATACAATATTACAGGCATTTTTAGACATAATGCATGTTTGGTTTTGGCGTTATGTTTATATAACTTTCATATTTAGTATGACAGTTATACTGTCATATTGAATAAAAAAACTAACTTGTGTTTTTGCGAACCTTACAAAATATTTTTTTTCTTGTAAAACTTACAAAGATTCATATCCTCAGACATTTTTAGCCATTTTGCATGTGTGGTTTAGGAGTTATGTTTAAATAACTGTCAGATTGAGTGTGACAGGATACTGTCATAGTGAGAAAAACCCATATTTTGTATTTGCAAACCTTACAAAAACAAATGATTCTAGTTAAACTCACATGGATACAATATTACAGGCATTTTTAGACATAATGCATGTTTGGTTTTGGAGTTATGTTTATAAACCTTTCATATTTAGTATGACAGTTATACTGTCATATTGATAAAAAAAAACTAACTTGTCTCTTTACAAACCTTACAAAATATGTTTTCCTGTAAAACTCACAAAGATACATGTGCGGTTTAGGCGTTATGTCAGTTATTATGTCAATAACTGTCAGATTGAGTGTGACAGTACACTGTCATAGTGAGAAAAACCCATATTTTGTATTTGCAAACCTTACAAAAACCACTGATTCTAGTTGAACTCACATGGATACAATATTACAGGCATTTTTATACATAATGCATGTTTGGTTTTGTAGTTATGTTTATATAACTTTCTTATTCAGTGGCCTAGTGGTTAGAGTGTCCGCCCTGAGATCGGTAGGTTGTGAATTCAAACTTTGTCCGAGTCATACCAAAGACTATAAAAATAGGGCCACCTTCCTGCTTGGCACTCAGCGTCAAGGGTTGGATTTGGAGGTTAAATCACCAAAAAATGATTCCCGGGCACGGCCACCGCTGCTGCCCACTGCTCCTCTCACCTCCCAGGGGGTAATCAAGGGTGAAGGGTCAAATGCAGAGAATAATGTTTCCACACCTAGTGTGTGTGACAGTCTTTGGTACATTAACTTAAATATTTAGTATGATAATTATACAGTCATATTAAGTATAAAAAACTAACATGTGTCTTTGCAAACCTTACAAATATTTGTTTTCCAGTAAAACTCACAAAGATGCATTTCTCCAGGCATTATTAGCCATTTTGCATGTTTAAATAACTGTTAGATTGAGTGTGACAGTATACCGTCATAGTGAGAAAAACCCATATTGTGTATTTGCAAACCTTACAAAAACCACTGATTCTGGTTAAACTCACATGGATACAATATTACAGGAACTTTTTATACATAATGCATGTTTGGTTGTGGAGTTATGTTTATATAACTTTCATATTTACTATGACAGTTATACTGTCATATTGAATAAAAAAAACTAACTTGGGTCTTTACAAACCTTACATTTTTTTTCCCCTATAAAACTCACAAAGATACATTTCTCCAGGCATTTTTAGCCATTTCGCATGTGTGGTTTAGGCGTTATGTTTAAATAACTGTCAGATTGAGTGTGACAGTATACTGTCATAGTGAGAAAAAAAACATATTTTGTATTTGCAAACCTTACAAAAACCACTGATTCTAGTTAAACTCACATGGATACAATATTACAAGCATTTTTATACATAATGCATGTTTGGTTTTGTAGTTATGTTTATATAACTTTCTTATTCAGTGGCTTAGTGGTTAGAGTGTCCGCCCTGAGATCGGTAAGTTGTAAGTTTAAACTTTAAAAGAGTCATACCGAAGACGATAAAAATGGGACCACCTCCCTGCTTGGCACTCAGCGTCAAGGGTTGGAATTGGAGGTTAAATCACCAAAAAATGATTCCCGGGCACGGCCACCGCTGCTGCCCACTGCTCCTCTCACCTCCCAGGGGGTAATCAAGGGTGATGGGTCAAATGCAGAGAATAATTTTTCCACACCTAGCGTGTGTGTGACAATCATTGGTATTTTAACTTAAATATTTAGTATGATAATTATACTGTCATATTAAGTATAAAAAACTAACATGTGTCTTTGCAAATCTTACAAATATTTGTTTTCCAGTAAAACTCACAAACATACATTTCTCCAGGCATTATTTGCCATTTTGCATGTTTAAATAACTGTCAGATTGAGTTTGACAGTATACCGTCATAGTGAGAAAAACCCATATTTTGTATTTGCAAACCTTACAAACACAACTAATGAAAGTTAAACTCACGTGGATACAATATTACAGGCATTTTTAGACCTAATGCATGTTTGGTTTTGGAGTTATGTTTATATAACTTTCATATTTACTTTGACAGTTATACTGTCATATTGAGTAAAAAAAACAAATTTTAGTCTTTGCAAACTTTACAAAATGTAATTTTTCTAGTAAAACTCACAAAGATGCATATCTCCAGGCATTATTAGCCATTTTGCATGTGTGGTTTAGGAGTTATGTTTAAATAACTGTCAGATTGAGTGTGACTGTATACTGTCATAGTGAGAAAAACCCATATTTTGTATTTGCAAACCTTACAAAAACCACTGATTCTAGTTCAACTCACATAGATACAATATTACAGGCATTTTTAGACATAATGCATGTTTGGTTTCGGGGTTATGTTTATATAAGTTTCATATTTAGTATGACAGTTATACTGTCATATTGAGTAAAAAAAAAAAACTTGTGACTTTACAAACCTTACAAAATATTTGTTTCCAGTAAATCTCACAAAGATACATATCTCCAGATATTATTAGCCATTTTGCATGTGTGGTTTAGGTGTTATGTTTAAATAACTGTCATATTGAGTGTGACACTGTCATAGTGAGTAAAACCTAATTTGTGTATTTGCAAACCTTAGAAACACAAATTATTCTAGTTAAACTCACATGGATTCAATATTACAGGCATTTTTACACATTTTGCATGTTTGATTTAGGAATTATGATGGAATACATTTTTATTGCTTTTGTTTTATTATCTCAGGATTCTAAGAACTTTACAGTCATATTGAGTAAAAAACTACTTATTGTGTTTGCAAAATTTAAAAAAGCATATTTTTCGAGTAAAACTCACAAGGATCCATTATTTCAGGCATTATTAGCCATTTTTCATGTATAGTTTAGAAGTTATGTTTAAATACTTGTCATATTGAGTGTGGCAGTTATACTGTCATTATGTGTGAAACCTAACTTTTGTAGTTGCAAACCTTACAAAAACCACTGATTTTCATTAAACTCACATAGATTCAATATTACAGGCATTTTTTGACATTTTACATGTTTGGTTTAGAAGTTGTGTTTGAATACATTTTTATTGCTTTTTTCGTATTATCTCAGGATTCTAAGAACATTACTGTCATACTGAGTAAAAAAAATTACATTTTGTTTTTCCAAACTTTACAAAATATAATTTTTCCAGTAAAACTCACAAAGATACATTTCTCCAGGCATTATTAGTTATTTTGCATGTGTGGTTTAGGAGTTATGTTTAATTAACTGTTATATTGAATGGACAGTATACTGTCATAGTGAGTAAAACACCATTTTTATATTTGCAAACCTTATAAACACAAATGATTCTCGTAAAACTCACATGGATTCAATATTACATGCATTTTTACACATTTTGCATGTTTGATTTAGGAAAAATGATGAAATACATTGTTTTTGCTTTTTTCGCATTATCTCAGGATTCTTAAGAACATTACATTCATATTGAGTATAAAACTACTTATTGTGTTTGCAAGATTTAAAAAAGCATACGTTTCGAGTAAAACTCACAAGGATGCACTACTTCAGGCATTATTAGCCAATTTCCATGTATAGTTTAGAAGTTATGTTTAAATAACTGTCATATTGAGTGTGGCAGTTATACTATCATTATTTGTGAATCCTAACTTTTGTAATTGCAAACCTTACAAAAACAACTGATTCTCGTTAAACTCACTAGATTCCAATATTACAGGCATTTTTAGACATTTTACATATTTAATTTAGGAATTATGATGGAATACATTTTCATTGCTTTTTTCGCATTCTCTCAGGATTATAAGAACATTATTGTCATATTGAGTAAATAAACTACTTTTTATTTTTGCAAACCTTACAAAATATAATTTTTCCAGTAAAACTCACAAAGATACGTTTCTCCAGGCATTAATAGTCATTTTGCATGTGTGGTTTAGGAGCAGTGTTGGGTTAGTTACTGAAAACCAGTAACTAGTTACAGTTACTAGTTACTTTATTTCAAAAGTAACTCAGTTACTAACTCAGTTACTTACACCAAAAAGTAATGCGTTACTGTGAAAAGTAACTATTTAGTTACTTCTTTTTTTCTTCTTTTTTTTAAAGCTCCCATTAATGCCCTTTTTGCCTTCATTTCAGTACTGTTATTGCACTGGAGAATAATACAATCTGTTTATCAACTTGACATACATTTTTATTTTCCTTTTAACATAATGAATGAAAAACAGTGCAACATAAAAAGGCATTCCTCCTTTCTTTAAACTTGGACCAATGACCATTAATAAAAAACAAGTTTAAGTGCAACATAAGAAGAAACATCATCTTTCTTGAAACATAGGTAGTGAAATAAAGCCTGACATCTGGAGTGATGCTGCTGTCTTCCACACTTGGAGCCATGGATTGTAGAATCCTTGTTTTCAGTGGCAGGATCATTGACACAGATGGTGAAGTTTCAGTGCTCAGTAGAGATGGAACACTTTTAAGCACCTGGAGGACCTCATCTGCCACTCTCACATCATCATCAGACAGGGTGACATTTGTCTTCAGGGTGTTGTGGGTCAATGCAGAGTATATAGCTGCCTGCTGCTCCAACATATCATAAGTGGAGTTCCACCTCGTTGGGACATCATGTATGAGCAGGCAGCTTTAGCATTTCTTGCTTTGTCTTAAGCACATGAGCAGCTGTTGTGCTTGGGTGGAAGTAAGAAACCTTCCTGATCCTCCCAAAGAGGCGCTCCATCCTATTGACTGAGATTCCCTTCTGTGATGCCAAATTCACTACATGTGCAAAGCACCTATCTGTGGTCCCAGTCCTGCCTCATTCTCTGTAATTATTTGATTTTTGGCATTATCACGTGTGACTGGGATATCTTTATCTTCCATTCCTCCACTGCTTGTGTCAGCACCTGCGCAAGGTGACTCTCGTAGAGGGGGTGTGTCTTCTCATCTCCCAGTCTGCTGTGATGAAGTGAGCGCTTATAGTTCCGCTGGACGTCCACCCGTCTGTCATGAGCGCAACAGCTGATGCTCGGGATAGTTCATCCACAACTTTTTTCTTCTCCTGCTCATAAGGATCTGGCACAATCTTTTTGCTGAAGTGGGTGCGCGACGGGATGTCGTAACGTGGTTCAAGCACGTTCAGCATGTGTTTAAAACCCTCGTTTTGCACAACCGAGTCTGCACTTATAAACACACCGATTCAATGGCGGGGGCGTTCAAGCTCCTCCGTTACTCCGCTCGCCATGACCACGCTGTGTGTGGACTGAACGTGCCAACAACTTTTTTTTTTTCACTTGTGTGCCTCCCCACACACACACACACACACACACACATAGACCGCGCCTCTTTTCTTCTCTCCGGCTTGTGACAGAGGAAGATTCAGAAGAACGTCACCGCAGCGCTTCTGTTTCTAGCCGATACTACATCAAAAGTAACGTAAAATAACGCAGTAACGCATCATGTAGTAACGGTAACTAAATTACTGAATAAAAAAAAATAACGCGTTAGATTACTAGTTACCGCCGAAACTAACGGCGTTACAGTAACGCGTTACAAAGTAACGCGTTAGTCCCAACACTGTTTAGGAGTTATGTTTAAATAACTGTCATATTGAGTATGACAGTATACTGTCATTGTTACGATCCGCTGCCCGGGTCATAGTTTATGTTTGAGTCACATGTGTTTTCAGCACCTTGAGTTTCGCTTGTTTCTGTTGCCATGACTGTAGATTATACACACCTGCCTCTGGTTAGTGTTCGGGACGCGCACCTGTTCTTCGGGCACTAATCAGAGGGCTATTTAGTCTTTGCCCTGGCCTCACTCGGTCTGGCTTCCTAGTTTGTTCCCATACAACTGATAACGACAACTTTGATTCCCGCTAGCTTTTCACGCTATGCCATTTTGTCTGCTAGCTCCCACGCTAGTCCTTTTGTTTTTGCCTTTTGTGCTACGTGCATGTCTTTTTGTTTATTCATCATATGATTTATATTTTAAATAAATCATATTCCTACCTGCAAGCTGTGTCCGAAGCCGTCTGCATCCCTGGGAGAACCACACCCGCATCACGATGCGACCACGTCGTTACAGTAGGAAGCCAGCAGATTACAATTCTCCCGCAACGACATTCGAGGAGTTCGATGAAGGTACGTGGGAGGTGTTGCGAGCGATGGAGGCGGAGACTCTTCGCTATTCCCCCTCGGAGAGCCAGGACCTGATATGGGGTCCTAACGGAAAGCTGGTCCCAATCCACTCCGTTTGGCCCGAGGACATCGCCACACCCCCGCAGTACCGAACGCGTCAGCAAAGACGGAAGCCGGCCAGAAGGTCTTTCCCTCGACGCCAAGACGCGCCGCTCCTGCAAACTCCTCCCCCGGACCGAAGCAAGCTACATGCAGCTCAAGCTCCCCCTCCTCAGATGTTTGGCAACCCCATCGACCACTTAGCCAAACAATTTTCCGATTGGGCTGTCAGTCACATGGACAGTTGCAACAATGACGTCATTTCATTGGCGCCCCCCGAAGAGGTAACTCCGCCCACTTCTGATGACGTCATTGATCAAGAATTTTTTTTTCCATCTGCTCCTTTCTGTCAGCCAATTCAAAATAACTTTTATTCTAAGATAAAACATTATCAGGACATTTTTGTTAAGTTCAAGTCTAGTCAGTCACATTCTGATTTTCAAGCTCCGCCCCCAATTACTTTGGCCCCACCCCCAGTGACTTTTGCTCCGCCCACTGCACATAATTTTTCCCCCTGTTCTCCCACCCAATTTCAAGTGGGGGGTGAGAATAGACTTTTAGGACAATTTAACAAGGAGTATACCCCCCTCCTTACCTCTCCCCACCCACCCTTGAAGACGGTTCCAAACCGCAAAGAGCGCGTCTGGTATCCGCGTCTTGAGGGGGGGGCTAGTACTGGGAACTGTGCTAGTGGGGTGGCACAACTGCGCTCAGCTAAGCCGCAACCTCCTGCACGGCCACCGCCACCAGTTTTTCGGCGTGCTAAGCCGCAACCCCCTGCACGGCCACCGCCACCAGTCTTTCGGCGTGCTAAACCACAACCTCCTGCACGGCCACCGCCACCAGTCCTTCGGCCTGCTAAGCCACAACCGCCAGCTAGGCCACCGCCACCAGTCTTTCGGCGTGCTAAACCGCAACCTCCTGCACGGCCACCGCCACCAGTCCTTCGGCCTGCTAAGCCACAACCGCCAGCTAGGCCACCTCCAGCTGCACCTCGGCCAGCACCTGTTCCTGCACCTCGGCTGACACACCAAGCTTCGTCTCCTGTAGCTCCACCACGCCAAGCTCCACCAGCGCCGGCTCCTCGGCTGGTTCCCACACCAGCGCCGGCTCCTCGGCTGGTTCCTACACCAGCGCCGCCTCCAAGGCTGGTTCCCACACCAGCGCCGCCTCCAAGGCTGGTTCCCACACCAGCGCCGCCTCCAAGGCTGGTTCCCACACCAGCGCCGCCTCCAAGGCTGGTTCCCACACCAGCGCCGCCTCCAAGGCTGGTTCCCACACCAGCGCCGGCTCCAAGGCTGGTTCCCACACCAGCGCCGGCTCCAAGACCAACACCTGTCCCTGTTCCGAGGCTAGCACGAGTCGCGGCTCCTAGACTAGCACCAGAACCTGCACCAGCTGCCGCGACGACGTCGACTCCTCCTGCTTCCACGGCGACGACGACGTCGACTCCTCCTGCTTCCACGGCGACGACGACTCCTCCTGCTTCCACGGCGACGACGACTCCTCCTGCTTCCACGGCGACGTCTGCTCTCTCCTCGTCTCCGGTGGGCTTTTCCAGGACACCGCCACCTTCCTCGCCCTCATCGTCGTCTCAGCGACCTCGAGTGGTCTGGCTGCGCAAGCGGCGCTCTCTGAGGTTTGGGTATGGACGCCAGTGGCGCAAACAGCAGCGACACCCGAGACATAGACTTAGAACTCTCCGGCTGCTGAACTTCTGACGCCCACCTTCTCGGCAGCCACGAATGTGGCCTTTCCGTGGTCGCCCGCCTCGCCTGCGGCAGCGGCGTTCCACTCGCCGCCGCCACCTGACTCTTCCCCGGTGGATTCGGGGACACGTGGCCTGGCGACCCACCACCAAATCCTCCCTCCGCCCTCCCTTGACTCTAGAACTGTTTCTTGTTTTTTGGGTTCTAGTTTTATTTTGTGTCAAGGGACATCTGGAATCTGTCCTTTAAGGGGGGGGTACTGTTACGATCCGCTGCCCGGATCATAGTTTATGTTTGAGTCACATGTGTTTTCAGCACCTTGAGTTTCGTTTGTTTCTGTTGCCATGACTGCAGATTATACACACCTGCCTCTGGTTAGTGTTCGGGACGCGCACCTGTCCCCCGGGCACTAATCAGAGGGCTATTTAGTCTTTGCCCTGGCCTCATTCAGTCTGGCTTCCTAGTTTGTTCCCATACAACTGAAAACGACAACTTTGATTCCCGCTAGCTTTTCACGCTATGCCATTTTGTCTGCTAGCTCCCACGCTAGTCCTTTTGTTTTTCCCTTTTGTACTACGTGCATGTCTTTTTGTTTATTCATCATATGATTTATATTTTAAATAAATCATATTCCTACCTGCAAGCTGTGTCCGAAGCCGTCTGCATCCCTGGGAGAACCACACCCGCATCACGATGCGACCACGTCGTTACAGTCATAGTGAGTAAAACCAATATTTTTTATTTGCAAACCTTACAAAATCAACTAATTCTCGTTAAACTCACATAGATTCAATATTGCAGGCATTTTTACACATTTTACATGTTTGATTTAGGAATTATGATGGAATACATTTTTATTGCTATTTTCGCATTATCTCAGGATTCTAAGAACATTACAGTCATATTGAGTAAAAAACTACTTATTGTGTTTGCAAAATTTAAAAAAGCATATGTTTCGAGTAAAACTCACAAGGATGCGTTTCTCCAGGCATTTTTACCCATTTTTCATGTATAGTTTAGAAGTTATTTTTAAATAACTGTCATATTGAGAGTGGCAGTCATTATGTGTGAAACATAACTTTTGTAGATGCAAACCTTACAAAAACAACTGATTCTCGTAAAACTCACATAGATTCAATATTACAGGCATTTTTAGACATTTTACATGTTTGGTTTAGAAGTTGTGTTTGAATACATTTTCATAAATTTTTTCGCATTATTTTAGGATTCTAAGAACATTACTGTCATATTGAGTAAAAAAAAAAACTACATTTTGTTTTTCCAAACCTTACAAAATATAATGTTTCCAGTAAAACTAACAAAGATACATTTCTCCAGCTATTATTAGTTATTTTGCATGTGTTGTTTAGGAGTTATGTTTAAATAACTGTCACATTGAGTGCGACAGTATACTGTCATAGTGAGTAAAACACAGTTTTTGTATTTGCAAACCTTATAAACACAAATGATTCTAGTAAAACTCACATGGATTCAATATTACAGGCATTTTTACACATTTTGCATGTTTGATTTAGGAATTATGATGGAATACATTTGTATTCCTTTTTTCGCATTATCTCAGGATTCTAAGAACATTACAGTCATCTTGAGTAAAAAAATACTTTTTGTGTTTGCAAGATTTAAAAAAAGCATATGTTTCGAGTAAAACTCACAAGGATGCATTATTTCAGGCATTATTAGCCATTTTTTATGTATAGTTTAGAAGTTATGTTTAAATAACTGTCATATTGAGTGCGGCAGTAATACTGTCATTATGTGTGAAACCTAACTTTTGTAGTTGCAAACTTTACACAAACAAATGATTCTCGTTAAACTCGCATAGATTCAATATTACAGGCATTTTTAGACATAATGCATGTTTGATTTAGGAATTATGATGGAATACATTTCAATCAATCAATCAATGTTTATTTATATAGCCCTAAATCACAAACGTCTCAAAGGGCTGTACAAGCCACAACGACATCCTCGGTACAGAGCCCACATAAGGGACGTCGATGTGAATGACTATGAGAAACCGCATATGTGGGTAACCCCCCCTCTCTAGGGGAAACCAAAAGCAATGGATGTCGAGTGACATAATATTATGAAAGAACAGTCCTTAGTGGATCTAACATAGTAGTGATAGTCCAGTCCCTAGTGGGGCCAGCAGGAGACCAGCAGGAGACCATCCCGAGCGGAGACGGGTCAGTAGCGCAGAGATGTCCCCAACTCTGGACAGCCAGCACTTCATCCATGGTCACCGGAACCGGAATAACCCGGCGAGGCGGCAGAGGAGAAAAGAAAAGAAACAGCAGATCAACTGGTCTAAAAAGGGGGGTCTATTCAAAGGCTAGAGTATACAAATGAGTTTTAAGATGGGACTTGAATGCTTCTACTGAGGTAGCATCTCTAACTGTTACCGGGAGGGCATTCCAGAGTATTGGAGCCCGAATGGAAAACGCTCTGTAGCCCGCAGACTTTTTATGGGCTCTGGGAATCACTAATAAGCCGGAGTTCTTTGAACGCAGGTTTCTTACCGGGACATATGGTACAATACAATCGGCAAGATAGGATGGAGCTACACCGTGTAGTATTTAATACGTAAGTAGTAAAACCTTAAAGTCGCATCTTAAGTGCACAGGAAGCCAGTGCAGGTGAGCCAGTATTGCTTGTTTCACAATATCTCAGGATTCTAAAAATATTACTGTCATATTGAGTAAAAAAACCTCCTTTTTGTTTTTGCAAACCTTACAAAATATAATTTTTCCAGTAAAACTCACAAAGATACATTTCTCCAGGCATTATTAGTAATTTTGCATGTGTGGTTTAGGAGTTATGTTTAATTAACTGTCATATTGAGTATGACAGTATACTGTCATAGTTAGTAAAACCCATATTTTGTATTTGCAAACCTTACAAAAACAACTGATTGTAGTTAAAATCACATGGATTCAATATTACAGGCATTTTTACACATATTGCATGTCTGATTTAGGAATTATGATGGAATACATTTGTATTGCTTTTTTCGCATTATCTCAGGATTCTTAAGAACATTACAGTCACATTGAGTAAAAAACTACTTTTTGTGTTTACAAGATTTTAAAAAGCATATGTTTCGAGTAAAACTCACAAGGATGCATTATTTCAGGCATTATTAGCTATTTTTCATGTATAGTTTAGAAGTTATGTTTAAATAACTGTCATGTTGAGTGTGGCAGTGTCATGATCCGTGGTCCGGATCATGTTTTGTTTAGTTATGTTTGGTTAGTTTTGGACTCCTTTTGTTATTGCTTGTGCACCTGTGAGTTTGTTTCGTCACCATGGTTACTTATTATTTTCACCTGCCGCTTGTGTTCCCGACGCGCACCTGTTTTCCATCACTAACACTATTTAAGCCTGCCTTTCTGTTCACTCGTCCTGGGCTCCTTGTTTGTGGTAAGCTACAATCACGTTGGTTTGTTTTCATGTTCCAGAGTCCTGTGCTAAGTTTAGCTTTAGCTTCCTGTGCGTTCGGCACGCTTTTCTTTTGCTTGTTTTCTGTTTTTTATGTAAATAAATCACCTCATACCTTCACGTTTTTGTCCGGAGTGTCCGTGTTGCACTGAAAGAACGATCCTGCATCAATATGCGACCCCCACGTGACAGAAGGAGCACAGCATACAGATCCTTCGCCCCGGACTTTGAGGAGCTGGACTTGGGTGCGTGGTTGGATTTGGAGGCAATGGAGGCGGAGACGCTCTGCTATTCCCCCTTGGAGCGCCAGGACCTGATGTGGGGTCCGAATGGGAAGTTGATCCCACTCAACTCCGAATGGCCCGAGGACATTGGCACACCTCCACAGTATCGGACGCGTCAGCGAAGACGGAAGCAGTCAAAAAGAGCTTCACCTTGCTGCGAGGACGCGTCACTCCCGAAAGCTCCTCCCCCGGACCAAAGCAAGTTGCAGGCAGCACAGTATCCTTCCCCTGATGACGTCACTCTGTCCACGGCTGATGACGTCATGGACCAGAATTTTTTTTTTCTGAATTCTGGTTGTCTTTGTCAGTCACCGCCTAAAGACTTTATTCCAAAGATAAAATATTACCAGGACATTTTTTCACAATTTAGAGGGGAGGATTCTACCCCCCTCCTTACCTCCCGCCACCCAGCCTTAAAGACTGTTCCGGAGCGTGTCTGGTATCCGCCCCTTGAGGGGGGGGCTGGGGCCGGGAGCTGTGCTGGTGGGGCTGCTCAGCTGCGCCCAGCCAGGCAGCAACCTCCATCCCGGCCGCCACCACCAGTCTTTCGACCTGCCAAGCCGCAACCTCCAGCTCGTCCTCCACCACCAGTCCGTCGGCATGTCAAGCCGCAACCCCCAGCTAGACCGCCTCCGCCATGCTCATGGCTAACCTCAGCCCGGGTTGGCCTGCAGACGCCACCATCATCTCAGGTGGGCTTGCAGACGCCACCATCATCTCCGGTGGGCTTGCAGACGCCACCATCATCTCTGGTGGGCCTGCAGACGCCACCATCATCTCCGGTGGGCCTGCAGACGCCACCATCATCTCCGGTGGGCCTGCAGACGCCACCATCTCCAGTTCCTGTTCCTCGGCTAGCACCTGTTCCTGTTCCTCGGCTAGCATCAGCTCCAGTTCCTGCTCTTCGGCTGGCTCCAGCTCCAGTTCCTGCTCCTCGGCTAGCTCCAGCTCCAGTTCCTGCTCCTCGGCTAGCTCCAGCTCCAGTTCCTGCTCCTCGGCTAGCTCCAGCTCCAATTCCTGCTCCTCGGCTAGGTCCAGCTCCTGTTCCTGCTCCTCGGCTAGCTCCTGTTCCTGTTCCTGCACCACGCCTGGCTCAAGCTCCTGTGTCTGCACCACGCCTGGCTTCGCCGACTGTACCTGCACCACGCCTGGCTTAGCCGCCTGTGCCTGCACCACGCCTGGCTTCGTCGCCTATGCCTGCACCACGCCAGGCTTCGCCACCTGTGCCTGCACCACGCCAGGCTTCGCCGCCTGTGCCTGCACCACGCCAAGCTTCGCCGCCTGTGCCTGCACCACGCCAAGCTTCGCCGCCTGTGCCTGCACCACGCCAAGCTTCGTCGCCTATACCTGCACCCACGCCTGACTCGTCTGCTGTTGCGTCCACGCCTGACTCGTCTGCTGCTGCGTCCAAGCCTGCCAAGACGGCGCCGACGCGCCCACCTCCCCGTCGACCATGGATGTGGCCGCTCCCTGGTCGTCCGCCTCGCCAAGTGCGCCCATCTCCCAGTCGGCCACGAATGTGGCCATTCCCTGGGCCCGCCTCGCCTGCTGCAGCGGCGTTCCACTCGCCGCCGCCACTTGACTTTGCCTCGATGGATTCGGGGACAATTGGCCTGGCGACCCACCGCCAAGTCCTCCCTCCGCCCTCCCGTGACTTTTGACCCTGCCTGTTTTTTTCTGTTTTTATATGGACATCTCGTATCTGTCCTTGAGGAGGGGGTTCTGTCATGATCCGTGGTCCGGATCATGTTTTGTTTAGTTATGTTTGGTTAGTTTTGGACTCCTTTTGTTATTGCTTGTGCACCTGTGAGTTTCTTTCGTCACCATGGTTACTTATTATTTTCACCTGCCGCTTGTGTTCCCGACGCGCACCTGTTTTCCATCACTGACACTATTTAAGCCTGCCTTTCTGTTCACTCGTCCTGTGCTCCTTGTTTGCGGTAAGCTACAATCACGTTGGTTTGTTTTCATGTTCCAGAGTTCTGTGCTAAGTTTAGCCTTAGCTTCCCGTGCGTTCGGCACACTTTTCTTTTGCTTGTTTTCTGTTTTTTATGTAAATAAATCACCTCATACCTTCACGTTTTTGTCCGGAGTGTCCGTGTTGCACTGAAGGAACGATCCCACATCAATATGCGACCCCCATGTGACAGGCAGTTATACTGTCATTGTGTGTGAATCCTAACTTTTGTAGTTGCAAACCTTACAAAAACAACTGATTCTCGTTAAACTCACATATATTCCAATATTACAGGCATTTTTAGAAAATGTTACATGTTTAATTTAGGAATTATGATGGAATACATTTTCATTGATTTTTTCGCATTATCTCAGGATTCTAAGAACATTACTGTCATATTGAGTAAAAAAACAAAACTACTTTTTGTTTTTGCAAACCTTACAAAATATATTTTGTCCAGTAACACTCACAAAGATACATTTCTCCAGGCATTATTAGTCATTTTGCATGTGTGGTTTAGGAGTTATGTCTAAATAACTGTCATATTGAGTATGACAGTATACTGTCATAGTGAGTAAAACCCATATTTTGTATTTGCAAACCTTACAAAAACAACCGATTATAGTTAAAATCACATGGATTCAATAATACAGGCATTGTTACACATTTTGCATGTTTGATTTAGGAATTATGACGGAATACATTTTTATTGCTTTTTTCGCATTATCTCAGGATTCTAAGAACAGTCATATTGAATAAAAAACTATTTATTGTGTTTGCAAGATTTAAAAAAGCATATGTTTTGAGTAAAACTCACAAGGATGCATTATTTCAGGCATTATTAGCCATTTTTCATGTATAGTTTAGAAGTTATGTTTAAATAACTGTCATATTGAGTGTGGCAGTTATACTGTCATTATGTGTGAAACCTCACTTTTGTAGTTGCAAACCTTACAAAAACAACTGATTCTCGTTAAACTCACATAGATTCCAATATTACAGGCATTTTTAGACATTTTACATGTTTAATTTAGGAATTATGACGGAATGCATTTTCATTGATTTTTTCGCATTATCTCAGGATTCTAAGAACATTACTGTCATATTGAGTAAAAAAAAAACTACTTTTTGTTTTTGCAAACGTTACAAGATATCATTTGTCCAGAAACACTCACAAAGATACATTTCTCCAGGCATTATTAGTCAGTTTCCTTGTGTGGTTTAGGAGTTATGTTTAAATAACTGTCATATTGAGTATGACAGTATACTGTCATAGTGAGTAAAACCCATATTTTGTATTTGCAAACCTTACAAAAACAACCGATTTTAGTTAAAATCACATGGATTCAATAATACAGGCATTTTTACACATTTTGCATGTTTGATTTAGGAATTATGATGGAATACATGTTTATTGCTTTTTTCGCATTATCTCAGGATTCTAAGAACATCACAGTCGTATTGAATAAAAAACTACTTATTGTTTTTGCAAGATTTAAAAAAGCATATGTTTCGAGTAAAACTCACAAGGATGCATTATTTCAGGCATTATTAGCCATTTTTCATATACAGTTTAGAAGTTATTTTTAAATAACCGTCATATTGAGTGTGGCAGTTATACTGTCATTATGTGTGAAACCTCACTTTTGTAGTTGCAAACCTTACAAAAACAACTGATTCTCGTTAAACTCACATAGATTCCAATATTACAGGCATTTTTAGACATTTTACATGTTTAATTTAGGAATTATGATGGAATACATTTTCATTGATTTTTTCGCATTATCTCAGGATTCTAAGAACATTACTGTCATATTGAGTAAAAAAAACTACTTTTTGTTTTTGCAAACCTTACAAGATATAATTTGTCCAGAAACACTCACAAAGATACATTTCTCCAGGCATTTTTAGTCATTTTGCTTGTGTGGTGTAGGAGTTATGTTTAAATAACTGTCATATTGAGAATGACAGTATACTGTCATAGTGAGTAAAACCCATATTTTGTATTTGCAAACCTTACAAAAACAACCGATTTTAGGTAAAATCACAAGGATTCAATATTACAGGCATTTTTACACATTTTGCATGTTTTATTTAGGAATTATGATGGAATACATTTGTATTGCTTTTTTCGCATTATCTCAGGATTCTAAGAACATCACAGTCATATTGAATAAAAAACTACTTATTGTGTTTGCAAGATTTAAAAAAGCATATGTTTCGAGTAAAACTCACAAGGATGCATTATTTCAGGCATTATTAGCCATTTTTCATGTACAGTTTAGAAGTTATTTTTAAATAACCGTCATATTGAGTGTGGCAGTTATACTGTCATTATGTGTGAAACCTAACTTTTGTAGTTGCAAACCTTAAAAAAAAAAACGATTCTCGTTAAACTCACATAGATTCAATATTGCAGGCATTTTTAGATAATTTACATGTTTGGTTTGGGAGTTGTGTTTGAATACATTTTTATTGCTGGTTTTTTTGCATTATCTCTGGATTCTAAGAACATAACTGTCATATTGAGTAAAAAAACTACTTTTTGTTTTTGCACACCTTACAAAATATAATTCTTCCAGTAAAACCCACAAAGATACGTTTCTACAGGCATTATTAGTAATTTTACATGTGTGGTTTAGGAGTTATGTTTAAATAACTGTCATATTGAGTGTGACACTGTCATAATGCGTATACCCTAATTTTTTTATTTGCAAACCTTACAAACACAAATGATTCTAGTAAAACTCACATGGATTCAATTATACAGGCATTTTTTACACATTTTGCATGTTTGATTTAGGAATTATGATGGAATACATTTGTATTGCTTTTTTCGCATTATCTCAGGATTCTAAGAACATTACAGTCATATTGAGTAAAAAACTACTTATTGTGTTTGCAAGATTTAAAAAAGCATATGTTGTGAGTAAAACTCACAAGGATGCATTTTTTCAGGCATTATAAGCCATTTTTCATGTATAGTTTAGAAGTTATGTTTAAATAACTGTCAAATTGAGTGTGGCAGTTATACTGTCATTATGTGTGAAACCTAACTTTTGTAGTTGTCAACCTTACAAAAACAACCGATTCTCGTTAAACTCACATATATTTAATATTACAGGCATTTTTAGACATTTTATATGTTTAATTTAGGAATTATGATGGAATACAGTTTTATTGTTTTTTTCGCATTATCTCAGGATTCTAAGAACATTACAGTCATATTGCGTAAAAAACTACTTATTGTGTTTGCAAGATTTAAAAAAGCATATGTTTCTAGTAAAACTCAAAAGGATGCATTATAAATAAATGGGTTGTACTTGTATAGCGCTTTTCTACCTTCAAGGTACTCAAAGCGCTTTGACACTACTTTCACATTTACCCATTCACACACACATTCACACACTGATGGAGGGAGCTGCCATGCAAGGCGCTAACCAGCACCCATCAGGAGCAAGGGTGAAGTGTCTTGCTCAGGACACAACGGACATGACGAGGTTGGTACTAGGTGGGGATTGAACCAGGGACCCTCGGGTCGCGCACGGCCATTCTTCCACTGCGCCACTATTAGCCAATTTTCATGTATAGTTTAGAAGTTATGTTTAAATAACTCATATTGAGTGTGGCAGTTATATTGTCATTATGTGTGAAACCTAACTTCTGTAGTTGTAAACCTTACAAAAACAACTGATTCTCGTTAAACTCACATAGATTCAATATTACAGGCATTTTTAGACATTTATATGTTTGATATAGGAATTATGATGGAATACATTTTTATTGGTTTTTTTCGCATTATCTAAGGATTTTAAGAACATTACAGTCATATTGAGTAAAAAACTACTTATTGTGTTTGCAAGATTTAAAAAAGCATTTGTTTTGAGTAAAACTCACAAGTATACATTATTTCAGGCATTATTAGCCATTTTTCATGTATAGTTTAGAAGTTATTTTCAAATAACTGTCATATTGAGTGTGGCAGTTATACTGTCATTATGTGTGAAACCTATCTTTTGGAGTTGCAAACCTTACAAAAACAACTGATTCTCATAAAACTAACAAAGATTCAATATTACAGGTATTTTTAGACATTTTACATGTTTGGTTTAGAAGTTGTGTTTGAATACAGTTTTATTGTTTTTTGCGCATTTTCTCAGGATTCTAAGAACATTACTGTCGTATTGAGTAAAAAAAACTACATTTTGTTTTGCCAAACCTTACAAAATATAATTTTTCCAGTAAAACTCACAAAGATAAATTTTTCCGAGGCATTATTAGTCATTTTCCATGTGTGTTTTAGAAGTTATGTTTAAATTACTGTCATATTGAGTATGACAGTACACTGTCATACTGAGTAAAACCAAATTTTTGTATTGCAAACCTTACCAAAACGCCTGATTCTAGTAAATTTCAATAGATACAATATTACAGGCATTTTTAGACATAATGCATGTTTGGTTTTGGAGTTAGGTTTATATAACATTCATATTTAGTATGACAGTTATACTGTCATATTAAGTAAAAAAACAAACTTGTGTCTTTGCAAATCTTACAAAATATTTTGTTTTCAGTAAAACGCACAAAGATACATTCCTCCAAGCATTTTTTAGCCATTTTGCATGTGTTGTTTAGGAGTTATGTTTAAATAACTGAAAAATTAGGTTTTACTCACTATGAGTGAGTAAAACCAAATTTTTGTATTTGCAAACTTTACAAAAACAACCAATCCTCGTAAAACTCACATACTGTAGATACAATATTGCAGGCATGTTTAGTAGACGTATTGCATGTTTCGTTTTGGAGTTATGTTTATATAACCTCCTTTCTGAGCCGCCACCTTATCGTGGTAGAGGAGTTTGCGTATCCCACTGATCCTAGGAGCTATATTGTCCGGGGGCTTCTATGCCCCCTGGTAGGGTCTCCCAAGACAAACAGGTCCTAGGTGAGGGATCAGACAAAGAGCAGCTCAAAGACCTTTATGAAAAGTACAAATCGAGGACCTAGATTTTTCCTCGCCCGGACGCGGGTCACCGTGGCTCCCCTGTGGAGCCAGGCCCAGAGGTGGGGCACGATGGCGAGCCCTGGTGGCCGGGCCTGTCCCCATGGGGCCCGGCCAAGCTCAGCTCGAAGAGGCAACGTGGGTCCCCCCTCCAATGAGCTCACCACTCATGAGCTGGGTCATAGAGGTCGGGTGCAGTGTGAGCTGGGCGGCAGCCGAAGGCAGGGCACTTGGTGGTCTGATCATCGCCTACATACGCTAGCTCTTGGGACGTGGAACGTCACCTTGCTGGGAGGGAAGGAGCCTGAGCTGGTGCGCGAGGTGGAGAAGTTCCGGCTAGATATAGTTGGACACACTTTGATGCACAGCGAGGGCTCTGGAACCTGTTCTCTCGAGAGGGGCGAGACTCTTTTTTTTTTTTTTTTTTCCTGTCCAGCTTCTCAAGCAAATCATATAGTTAATGTAGATGCCCATGTCGGCTGTTCAGATTTACTTTACAAAAGAGAAGTGTAGGATACTTCTCTTGTTGCCTTACTTGTATTTGACTTTATTAAATGTATTTATATTATCATTTAGTGCAGCCGAGCCGGAGCAGGAGGGGATAGAAAGAGAAAAAAAAGAAGACAGAGGGAGAAATTGTGGGGACAAGAGGGGGATTAGACAGAGAGACAAAAACAACAACAGCAAACACAACAACAACAACAACAACAATAGAGCAACATCAGCAAATACGACATGTACAAATATGATGGTAAAAGTAATAGCAAATAAGCAGTTAGCGAAAATAAAAAATAATACAGAAATGACAATGAGCATTATTACACTACAAATGGAGCAATTCAAATACCAATAGAAATAGCGCTATTGATAATGAACAATACCAATACTTTACCTTTATTATCAACAATACAGTTGTTTAAATGCAACAATACATATACGTAATGATAACTTGAGATACAAAAGAATGCAGAAAAATGGAGGGGGAGAAAGAGAAGCAACCTTCATTAACCTTGTAGATTGTTATAGTAACAATAGGTTAAGCTTTGTCTGTGTGCCATGTGTTATACCCATTTTACCCTAGGGCAACAACGTTAATATATGTTTGATGAGACGTGATTATGTGCATGAGTATGCATATGTACTTGTATATGTACAGAATGTGTACTGTATATGTGTTTGTACAGTGAATGTGTATGTACATAATGTGTATATGTGTTTGTACAGTGAGTGTATATGTACAGTATGTGTATGTGTATGTTTGTATATTGAATGTGCGTGTGGGTGTACGAACTTTAAGTATGTAAATATGTACTGTATTTGTGTATGTATGTGGGAGCGTAGGTACCTATATACAGGTAAAAGCCAGTAAATTAGAATATTTTGAAAAACTTGATTTATTTCAGTAATTGCATTCAAAAGGTGTAACTTGTACATTATATTTATTCATTGCACACAGACTGATGCATTCAAATGTTTATTTCATTTAATTTTGATGATTTGAAGTGGCAACAAATGAAAATCCAAAATTCCGTGTGTCACAAAATTAGAATATTACTTAAGGCTAATACAAAAAAGGGATTTTTAGAAATGTTGGCCAACTGAAAAGTATGAAAATGAAAAATATGAGCATGTACAATACTCAATACTTGGTTGGAGCTCCTTTTGCCTCAATTACTGCGTTAATGCGGCGTGGCATGGAGTCGATGAGTTTCTGGCACTGCTCAGGTGTTATGAGAGCCCAAGTTGCTCTGATAGTGGCCTTCAACTCTTCTGCGTTTTTGGGTCTGGCATTCTGCATCTTCCTTTTCACAATACCCCACAGATTTTCTATGGGGCTAAGGTCAGGGGAGTTGGCGGGCCAATTTAGAACAGAAATACCATGGTCCGTAAACCAGGCACGGGTAGATTTTGCGCTGTGTGCAGGCGCCAAGTCCTGTTGGAACTTGAAATCTCCATCTCCATAGAGCAGGTCAGCAGCAGGAAGCATGAAGTGCTCTAAAACTTGCTGGTAGACGGCTGCGTTGACCCTGGATCTCAGGAAACAGAGTGGACCGACACCAGCAGATGACATGGCACCCCAAACCATCACTGATGGTGGAAACTTTACACTAGACTTCAGGCAACGTGGATCCTGTGCCTCTCCTGTCTTCCTCCAGACTCTGGGACCTCGATTTCCAAAGGAAATGCAAAATTTGCTTTCGTCAGAAAACATGACTTTGGACCACTCAGCAGCAGTCCAGCTCTTTTTTTCCTTAGCCCAGGTGAGACGCTTTTCGCGCTGTTTCTTGGTCAACAGTGGCTTGACACGAGGTATGCGGCAGTTGAAACCCATGTCTTTCAAGCGTCTCTTGGTGGTGGATCTTGAAGCACTGACTCCAGCAGCTGTCCACTCCTTCTGAATCTCCCCCACATTTTTGAATGGGTTTTTTTCACAATCTTGACCAGGGCGCGGTGATCCCTATCGCTTGTACACTTTTTCTGACCACAGTTTTTCCTTCCCTTTGCCTCTCCATTAATGTGTTTGGACACAGAGCTCTGAGAACAGCCAGCCTCTTCAGCAATAACCTTTTGTGTCTTTCCCTCCTTGTGCAATGTGTCGATGGTTGCCTTTTGGACAGCTGTCAAATCTGAAGTCTTCCCCATGTTTGTGTAGGCTTCAGAACTGGATTGAGAGACCATTTAAAGCCCTTTGCAGGTGTTTTGAGTTAATCAGCTGATTAGTTTGTGGCACCAGGTGTCTTCAAAATTTAACCCTTACACAATATTCTAATTTTGTGACACACGGAATTTTGGATTTTCATTTGTTGCCACTTCAAATCATCAAAATTAAATGAAATAAACATTTGAATGCATCAGTCTGTGTGCAATGAATAAATATAATGTACAAGTTACACCTTTTGAATGCAATTACTGAAATAAATCAAGTTTTTCAAAATATTCTAATTTACTGGCTTTTACCTGTATGTATGAATGTATGTATATATGTGAGCATATGTGAATTTGTATGTACAATATATTCGACTCCCAGAGTGCGTGGGAGCCAGAGCACGGCCTCAGCCCCCCCGAGAGCCCAACCCACAAACAGTAGGCGTGGTGCCCAGGGAACCAGGGACCACCGCCCCCACGCAGCCAAGCCGGCCAGCGACAGGAACCCCAGAGCCCGGCCCACCGCACCGCCCACAAGGGCCAGCAGCAGGCCGCAGACAGACGCACCCGGCAGAGGACAGGGCACGAGAAAAGCAGGGGACAGCCAGACCCCAAGCCAGCGAGAGACCACACCCCACACGGGCAGAAAGGCGAGACGCCCCGCCCGAGGGACCTAGAGACTCCCAGCAACCGGACGAGAAGACCTCCCCCGCCCCACCGGCAACCGGGCCCCCAGGAGCCCACCCCCCACCCCCTGAGAGCGCGGCGAGGCCAGCCCCCGGCCACCCCACCCAAATCGGCCGCCGCAGGACCACCCGGCACGGGGCCACAGGAACCACCCACCCCACCTGCAGGGACCCCAATGATGGACAACCAGCCCGAGGGAGGGGAAATGTTAAAATAATATTAATAAAATATATTTAAAAAAATAAAATAAATAAATAAAACATTTAAAAAAAAAGAATTAAAAGAAGATCACAGACATGCTGACACACAAGGTTAGTACCCCAGCAACTGGTCGACTCGCAGCACCTCGGAATACCTTGCAGCACCAAGCTACCACAATAGACGCAGGAACTAGACCCAGCATGCCCCAACCAAGACGGGCACCCGGAAGGGATGGACGGTGGGACCCAGCAGCTCCAGACACGCAGTTCGGATGCAGTAGCCTGAGGCGTCGACCCCAGCCTGACAGGCAGGCCCAGAGCGTACCCCCAGAAATATACATACATACATATATACATATACATACACATACACATGTACACATACACACACATACACATATATACATATACATACACATACATACACATATGTACACATACACATATATATATACATACAGTACATACATACACATACACACACATATACATACATATACACAGTTCGTCAGCCCCGACAACCACCACGCGCGCGCGCTGCCACCAGTCACAACATCAGCCACACCCCTGCACGGGCGCCCACACCACAAACAAACGGCAGCAGAAACAGCAGCCGCAATACCCCCAGACAGCCAGCACCAGCCAATCAAATCAAAGCGATCAAAAAAAAACTGCGACCGGCAACCACACGCCAACAGGACCACGGAGACCAGCCGGCACCAGCCCGCCAGTCAGCCCAAACGCCAACACGCAAACAAGAGACACCAACACTCACCCCCCACTAAAAGACCCCACAACCCCAACCCAAACCCGCACAAACACACCACCGCCCAAACAACCGAGACACAGCATCCAGACCAGACATGGGGGCCGCGCCGCCACCACATCAAGTCACCAACAGAGACCCCACAGCGCAAGGTCGGGCCACACGGGCACGGACCCCACCCAACAGGAAGTGAGACCCGCGCGACACCACACACAAATAAATAATACGATTATAAAAATAATTAAAAAAAAAAAAAAAAAAGGAAATAATAAAAATAAAAGTAATAAATACATTAAAAATAATAATAATAATAAATGATTAAAAGCCTGGCAGGCCACCAGACCTCAGTCCCCGCCGGCCGACGAGGCAATGAGGGGTGCGCCGAACCCCAACCCCCCCATGCATGTGTACAAGGCCCCCAGAGTGTCTACTGTGTAGTTAAAATTAGGAGGTCAGCCGTTACAGCCGACCTCCAGTCCCTATTGATGTGTGTACTGTAGCGTGAATGAGATATGTATGCTTGTGGGAACTAATAATGCGATTAAAATTGGGGCACATCAAGGTCATGGTGGGTCCCAACCAAGCCGAGCCCCCCAAATCCTAAGTGTCTAATATGCAGCTAAGATTGAGGGATGGACGAGCAGGGGACAAGACAGGAGGACTGGAGCCCCATAGGAGGAATCCTCATCCCCCCGCCATGCCTCCCCGCAGGACAATCCCCAAAGTCCTATATATGTGTGACTGTGTGTGCTATAAGTGGGAGGAGTAGAGGGCCCGGACATCCCCCCCAGTCCATGTGGCCGACAACCAGGAACTACGGCCAGGAGGCCGCCACAGCCCGTGACCCACACCAGACCACTTTAATGTGACGCCACGCGGGCCTACCCTCCGCCAAACAAATCCATCCCCCGCCCATCCCTGCAGAGCCCATACTGGCAACCAAACGCAGAAAAACTGCAGAGCCCCCATGCCCAATGCAAACACAGCATCCCGGCCATCCACACAGCAACGTGCCCATACGAGTCCCGGCCAGGAGACGGAGCCCCCCAACGGGGGAGGAAGCCAATGCATCCCGTCCGCACGTCAGCCCCCAAACCAGTCGGCAAGCCAACGCTAGCCAGCCCCCACAACACAACAAGCGCACAGATACCAGCCACAGTCCCCCAACCACTCCAACCCAACACAGCGATGCCAACCGCTGGTAGAACCACAGCAACCATCACCACCACCGCCCGTCCGCAGTGCAAACACCCGCGGTCGCCGAAACCAAGACAAAAAAGCGACCGACCCCGTAAACCACAACAACGCACACCCCCAGCTACCACCGAGGCCACCAACCCACCTACCCCAACTCATCCACGGCCAGGCCAATTGAGCCACCGGACATCCACACCCATACACACACCTTCATATACATATACACATACATACACACATACATACACACATACACATATACATACATATATGCACATACAAACACATACACACTTATACACACGCATGCATATACATATACACATGCACACCCACACACACACACACACATATACACATTAATACACCCACACACATATGCATATCCACACATATACACATACACACTTACACACAAAAAATAAAAAAAATACAAATAAAAAAATAAATAAATAAATAAACCCTTTAAATAAAATAAAATAAATAAAAATAAACAAGAGGCCTGGTCGCCAACAGTGCCCAGCGCCACCAAACCCAGCAGCCCTTCCCGCACGTCCAGGCCCCCCAGCCCACCACCCACAAGGTATCCCATCCGGCAAAAAGCCATAAGGGCCCAGCCCTGCGCCCACAGCCGGCATGCCACGGCACCTCAGCAGACCTGGCGCCGCGATCAGCAATGCACACTGGGGCATACATACATACACACAGATTTCACGATACATATATACAAACGTACACACACCCACATACACGCGCACCCATATATACACATATATAATTTAACAGAATAAGTTAAATATATTAAATAGATAATTTAAAAAAAAATAAATATATATATATATATATATATATATATATATATATATATATCACCGTTGTGGTGAAGAAGGAGCTGAGCCGGAAGGCAAAGCTCTCAATTTACCGGTCGATCTACGTTCCCATCCTCACCTATGGTCATGAGCTTTGGGTTATGACCGAAAGGACAAGATCACGGGTACAAGCGGCCGAAATGAGTTTCCTCCGCCAGGTCGCGGGGCTCTCCCTTAGAGATAGGGTGAGAAGCTCTGCCATCCGGGGGGAGCTCAAAGTAAAGCCGCTGCTCCTCCACATCGAGAGGAGCCAGATGAGGTGGTTCGGGCATCTGGTCAGGATGCCACCCGAACGCCTCCCTAAGGAGGTGTTTAGGGCACGTCCGACCGGTAGGAGGCCGCGGGGAAGACCCAGGACACGTTGGGAAGACTATGTCTCCCGGCTGGCCTGGGAACGCCTCGGGGTCCCACAGGAAGAGCTGGACGAAGTGGCTGGGGAGAGGGAAGTCTGGGCTTCCCTGCTTAGGCTGCTGCCCCCGCGACCCGACCTCGGATAAGCGTAAGCGGAAGAAGATGGATGGATGGATGGATGGATATATATATATGTATATATATATATATATATATATATATATATATATACAATTAATTAAAATAAATAAATACAATTAATAAAAAAGATAAAGGCGGAGTAAAACACAGGAGGAGGACTCCCGCAGGGCAGTCGGGCAGCCGGGGGCTAGACTCTCTTCCACTCTGGCGTTGCAAGCAATGAGAGGCTGGGGTGGCAATTCTTGTTACCCCCCGGCTCAAAGCCTGCACGTTGGACGCCCACACCACAAACAAACAGTAGATGAGATGGTAGCTTCCCTCCGCCTTTGGGTTGGGGGACGGGTCCTGACTGTTGTTTGTGTTTACGCACCAAACAGCAGCTCAGAGAACCCACTCTTTTTGGATTCCCTTGAGGGAGTGATTCCCTTCTTCTGCTGGGGGACTTCAACGCTCATGTTGGCAACGACAGTGAAACCTGGAGAGGCGAGATTGGGAAAATTGGCCACCTGGATCTGAACCCAAGTGGTGCTTTGTTATTGGACTTTTGTGCTCGTCACGGATTGTCCATAACAAACACAAGGGTGTCCATATGTGCACTTGGCTCCAGGACACCCTCGGCCGCAGTTCCATGATTGACTTTGTAGTTGTGTCATGGGATTTGCGGCCTCATGTTTTGGACACTCGGGTGAAGAGAGGGGCAGAGCTTTCTACCGATCACCACCTGGTGGTGAGCTGGCTCCGATGGTGGGGGAGGATGCCGGACAGACCTGGCCCAGGCCCAAACGCATTGTGAGGGTCTGCTGGGAACGCCTAGCAGAGTCTCCTGTCAGAGAGAGTTTCAATTCCCACCTCCGGAAGAACTTTGAACATTTCACAAGGGAGGTGCTGGACATTGAGGACTATGTTCCATGCCTCTCTTGTCGAGCCGGCTGATTGGAGCCGTGGCCGCAAGGTGTTTGGTTCCTGTCGTGGCGGTAATCCTAGAACCCGCTGGTGGGAACCAGCAGTGAGGGATGCCGTCAAGCTGAAGAAAGAGCCTATCGGGTCCTTTTGGCTCATGGGACTCCAGAGGCAGCGGACAGGTACCGACAGGCCAAGCGAAGTGTGGCTTCAGCGGTCGCGGAGGCAAAAACTCGGGCATGGGAGGAGTTTGGGGAAGCCATGGAAAACGACTTCCGGACGGCTTCGAAACAATTCTGGACCACCATCCGCCGCCTCAGGGGGCGGAGCAGTGCACTGTCAACACCGTGTATGGTGAGGATGGTGTGCTGCTGATCTCTACTGCGGCTGTTGTGGATCGGTGGAGGGAATACTTCGAAGACTTCCTCAATCCCACCAACACGTCTTCCTTCGAGGAAGCAGTGCCTGGGTAATCTGTGGTGGGCTCTCCTATTTCTGGGGCTGAGGTTGCCGAGGTAGTTAAAAAGCTTGGTGGATGAGACCCGCCCGGAGTTCCTTACGGCTTAAGGTTCCTTAATGGAAGATGCTGTGGGGCTGTCTTGGTTGACAAGACTCTGCAACATCGCATGGACATCGGGGGCGGGACCTCTGGATTGGCAGACAGGGGTGGTTCCTCTCTTTAAGAAGGGGAACCGGAGGGTGTTTTCCAACTATCGTGGATCACACTCCTCAGCCTTCCCGGTAAGGTCTATTCATTTGTACTGGAGAGGAGGCTACGCCGGATAGTCCAACCTCGGATCCAGGACGAACAGTGTGGTTTTCGTCCTGGCCGTAGAACGGTAGACCAGCTCTGTACTCTCGGCAGGGTCCTTGAGTGTGCATGGGAGTTTGCCCAACCAGTCTACATGTGCTTTGTGGACTTGGAGAAGGCATTTGACCCGGGAAGTCCTGTGGGGAGTGCTCAGAGAGTATGGGGTATCGGACTGTCTGATTGTGGTGGGTCGCTCCCTGTATGATCAGTGTCAGAGCTTGGTCCGCATTGCCGGCAGTAAGTCGGACCCCTTTCCAGTGAGAGTTGGACTCCGCCAAGGCTGCCCTTTGTCATCGATTCTGTTCATAACTTTTATGGACAGAATTTCTAGGCGCAGTCATGGCGTTGAGGGGATCCGGTTTGGTGGCTGCAGGATTAGGTCTCTGCTTTTTGCAGATGATGTGGTCCCGATGGCTTCAATTGGCCAGGATCTTCAGCTCTCATTGGATCGGTTTTCAGCCGAGTGTGAAGCGACTGGGATAAGAATCAGCATCTCCAAGTCGGAGTCCATGGTTCTCGCCCGGGAAAGGGTGGAGTGCCATCTCCAGGTTGGGGAGGAGATCTTGCCCCAAGTGGAGGAGTTCAAGTACCTAGGAGTCTTGTTCACGAGTGAGGGAAGAGTGGATCGTGAGCGCCACAGGCGGATCGGTGTGGCGTCGTCAGTAAGAGGACGCTATGCCAATCCGTTGTGGTGAAGAAGGAGCTGAACCAGAAGGAAAAGCTCTCAATTTACCGGTCGATCTACGTTCCCATCCTCACCTATGGTCATGAGCTTTGGGTTATGACCGAAAGGATGCAAGCGGCCGAAATGAGTTTCCTCCGCCGGGTGGCGGGTCTCACCCTTAGAGATAGGGTGAGAAGCTCTGTCATCCGGGAGGAACTCAGAGTAAAGCCGCTGCTCCTCCACATTGAGAGGAGCCAGATGAGGTGGTTCGGGCAACTGCTAAGTATGCCACCCGAACGCCTCCCTAGGGAGGTGTTGAGGGCATGTCCGACCGGCAGGAGGCCACGGGGAAGACCCAGGACACATTGGGAAGACTATGTCTCCCGGCTGGCCTGGGAACTCCTCGGGATACCCTGAGAAGAGCTGGACGGAGTAACTGGGGAGAGGGAGGTCTGGGCTTCTCTGTTAAGGTTGCTGCCCCCACAACCCGACCTCGGATAAGCGGAAGAAAATGGATGGATGGATGGATTTAGTATGACAGATACTGTCATATTGAGTAAAAAAAAACTTACTTGTGTCTTTACAAACCTTACAAAATATTTTTTTTTCGAGCAAAACTCACAAAGATACATATCTCCAGGCATTATTAGCCATTTTGCATATGTAGTTTAGGAGTTATGTTTAAATAACTGTCAGATTGAGTGTGACAGTATACTGTCATAGTGAAAAAACCCATATTTTGTATTTGCAAACCTTACAAAAACAACTGATTATAGTTAAACTCACATGGATACAATATTACAGGCATTTTTAGACATAATGCACGTTTGGTTTTGGAGTTATGTTTATATAACTTTCATATTTAGTATAACATTTATACTGTCATATTGAGTAAAAAAACTAACTTGTGTCTTTACAAACCTTACAAAATATTTTTTTTCCAGTAAAACTTACAAAGAAGCATTTCTCCAGGCATTATTAGCCATTTTGCATGTGTGGTTTAGGTGTAATGTTTCAATAACTGTCAGATTTAGTGTGACAGTATACTGTCATAGTGAGAAAAACCCATATTTTGTATTTGCAAACCTTACAAAAAACACTGATTCTAGTTAAACCCACATGGATACAATATTACAGGCATTTTTTAACATAATGCATGTTTGGTTTTGGAGTTATGTTTATATAACTTTCATATTTAGTATGACAGTTATACTGTAATATTGAGTAAAAAAAACTAACTTGTTGTTGTGTTTCACCAAAGGGGAGGTGACGGCTCAGACATACCAGGGGGCAGTATGTACAATGATTTATTATATATATTAACCATATATATATATATATATATATATATATATATATATATATATATATATATATATATATATATATATATAATAATCAAACAATACAAATAAACAATAGAATGGAGTGTGAACTAGATCCAAAAGTGTATGTGGTGTAAGGCTATTTGTGTCGTAAGCTGAAGTGTGTGTTACCAAGTGTTGAACGAGAGAAGAGGAAGTGAGGGGAAGAGGGGATTCCGTGTCCAAGCGAGGGAAGTCAAGGATCGAGGGAGGCAGTCAGAGTCCAGAGGGAGATGCGGGGAAAAGAGAGACGCACAGCTCACTTTACAGGCGACGGAGGGTACTGTGGGGGTGACACAAGAAAACACACTAAGAACACGGAGAGGCAAAACACAGGGAGAGCAGGATTGCATAAAGCAGGATGATCGCTTACTGTACATCAAATGAGAACTAAGTTCCCGCGCCGATCCTTGGGTCCACTGGTCCTTTTATCCAGCTCGCCCTCATCAGTCCCAGGTGTGCAGATTGTCGAGTGATTGCAGCTGGCGGGTGCTCCAGGGCGGAGACACGCGCAGCGTGTCCCTGGATGTACGCGCCGTGGGCGTGTCCCGAGGTGCGCACAGACGACTGAGCGGCGTAAGCAGGAGCTGAGCCGTAACACTTGTGTCTTGACAAACCTTACAAAATATTTTTTTCCAGTAAAACTCACAAAGATGCATATCTCCAGGCATTATTAGCCATTTTGCATGTGTGGTTTAGGAGTTATGTTTAAATAACTGTCAGATTGAGTGTGACAGTATACTGTCATAGTGAGTAAAACCCATATTTTGTATTTGCAAACCTTACAAAAACAACTGATTCTAGTTAAACTCACATAGATACAATATTACAGGCATTTTTAGACATAATGCATGTTTGGTTTTGGAGTTATGTTTATATAACTTTCATATTTAGTATAACATTTATACTGTCATATTGAGTAAAAAAAACTAACTTATGTCTTTACAAACCTTACAAAATACTTTTTTTCCAGTAAAACTCACAAAGAAACATTTCTCCAGGCATTATTAGCCATTTTGCATGTGTGGTTTAGGTGTTATGTTTAAATAACTGTCAGATTGAGTGTGCCAGTATACTGTCATAGTGAGAAAAACCCATATTTTGTATTTGCAAACCTTACAAAAAAACCTTATTCTAGTTAAACTCACATGGATACAATATTACAGGCATTTTTAGACATAATGCATGTTTGGTTTTGGAGTTATGTTTAAATAACTTTCATATTTAGTATGACAGTTTTACTGTCAAATTGAGTAAAAAAACAAACTTGTGTCTTTACAAACCTTACAAAATATTTTTTTTCCAGTAAAACTCACAAAGACACATATCTCCAGGCATTATTAGCCATTTTACATGTGTGGTTTAGGCGTTATGTTTAAATAACTGTCAGATTGAGTGTGACAGTATACTGTCATAGTGAGAAAAACCCATATTTTGTATTTGCAAACCTTACAAAAACAACTGATTCTAGTTAAACTCACATGGATACAATATTACAGGCATTTTTAGACATAATGCATGTTTGGTTTTGGAGTTTGGTTTATATAACTTTCATATTTAGTATGACAGTTATACTGTCATATTGAGTAAAGAAAAACAAATGTATGTCTTTGCAAACCTTACAAGAGATAATTGTTTTGGTAAAACTCACAAAGACACAATATTCCAGGCATTATTAGACATTTTGCATGTTTGCTTTTAAAGTTATGTTTGAATACATTTGTATTGCTTTTTTCCAATCATCACAGGATTCTAAGAACATTACTGTCATATTGAGTAAAAAACGAAATTTAGATTTTGCACACCTTACAAAATCTTATGTTTCTTTTAAAACTCAAAAATATACATTATTTCAGGCATTACTAGCCATTTTGCATGTATGATTTAGGAGTTATGTTTAAATAACTGTCATATTGAGTGTTACAGTTATACTGTCATATTTTGTAAAAACACATTTTTGTATTTGCAAACCTTACAAAACACCTGATTCTCGTAAAAATCACATAGATACAGTATTACAGGCATTTTTGACTGCCAAATTTATATGCCAATTTCAAAAGGCCACGTCCCCCTGACCTCCTTCTCAACTGTCTATGCGACATCAAGGCTTGATTAGCCCAGAATTTTTTAATAATGAATGAGGGAAAAACTGAAATTTCAGTTTTTGGTCCGGCCCTCACTGACTTGGTACCATTGCAAAATGATGTGTGTCCCAAAGTCACCAGCCTTGGCGTCACTATAGACAGCGATTTTAATCTTGATAAACAAGTCATCCATCCATTTTCTACCGCTTATTCCCTTTGGGGTCGCGGGGGGCGCTGGAGCCTATCTCAGCTACAATCGGGCGGAAGGCGGGGTACACCCTGGACAAGTCAATGGTGTTTTAAAATCGTGTTTTTATTATCTTTGTCTTTTAGTAAAGGTAAAACCGTTTTTATCTTTTAACCTTTTTGAACAAGTCGTGCATGCTTTTATTTCAAGTCGCGTGGACTACTGCAATGCACTTTATGCTGGCATTAGCCAAAAAGCTCTCTCCCGGTTGCAGTTAGTCCAGAACACGGCAGCACGACTTTTAACAGGGGCCAGGAAACGCGAGCATATAACCCCAATTCTTCAGAGTTTGCATTGGCTCCCTGTTAATTTTAGAATTGAT
The DNA here is from genome assembly GCF_033978685.3 of Nerophis lumbriciformis. NCBI lineage: Eukaryota > Metazoa > Chordata > Actinopteri > Syngnathiformes > Syngnathidae > Nerophis > Nerophis lumbriciformis. The sequence goes on from NC_084548.2 coordinate 56,881,549, forward strand.
TTTAAAACCTTGTTGTTTGTTTTTAAAGCTTTACATGGACTGGCACCTCAGTGTATCTCGGACCTCATCCAAATTTACACTCCTGCACGCAGTCTGAGGTCCGAGAGCCAGCTCCAGCTCGTGGTGCCCAAGACGAGACTTAAAACCAGGGGAGACAGGGCTTTCTCTGTGGTCGGCCCTAAGCTCTGGAACACTCTGCCCCTCCATGTTCAAACTGCTTCCACAGTGGAGTGTTTTAAGTCTTGTCTTAAGACTCACTTTTATTCTTTGGCTTTTAACACTACGTGAGTTGTGTGGTCTTCTGTCCTCTGTTGTCCTCTGTGTTTTTATCAATTTTGATTTCTATTTACTGTTTTAATTGGTTTTACCCTTTAAAATCGTTTTTTATCATATTTATTTTGATACTGTTTTTATACTGGTTTTATATGTATTTATTTTTTGTTTTTATTCAGTCATTGGTGGAGCATAATATTGTTTTTAGTATTGTTTTTAATATTGTTTTAATATTGTTTTTAACATGGCTGTGCAGCACTTTGGAAACATTCTTGTTGTTTAAATGTGCTATATAAATAAATTGGATTGGATTGGATTGGATTTTTAGACATATTACATGTTTGGTTTTGGAGTTAAGTATATATAACTTTCATATTTAGTATGACAGTTATACTGTCATATTGAGTTAAAAAAAAAACTAATTTGTGTCTTTGCAAACCTTACAAAATATATTTTTTCTCGTAAAACTCACAGAGATACAATATTCTAGGCATTATTAGACATGTTGCATGTTGTTTTTAGGAGTTATGTTTAAATAACTGTCATAATGAGTTTGACAGTTATACTGTCATATTGAGTAAAAACACAATTGTGTATTTGCAAACCTTACAGAAATACGTGATTCTAATAAAATGTACACAGATACATTATTACAGGCATTTTTCGACATATTGCTTGTTTGGTTGTAGAGTTATGTTGATATAACTTTCATATTTGGTATGACAGTTATACTGTCACATTGAGTTAAAAAAAACTACGTTATGTCTCTGCAAATCTTACGAAAGATCATTTTCCAATAAAACTCACAAAGATACATTATTCCAGGCATTATTAGGCATTTTGCATGTTTGGTTTAGGAGTTATGTTTGAATACATGTTTATTGTTTTTTTTGTTGCATTATCTCAAGATTCTAAGAATATTACTGTCATATTGAGTAAAAAACTATTTTTTGTATTTGCAAGCCTTACAAACGCTCATGTTCCTAGTAAAACTTACAAAAATATATTATTTCAGGCATTATTAGCCATCTTGCATTTTGGTTTAGGAGTTAGGTTTAAATAACTGTCATATTGAGTAAAAACAAATTTTTGTGTTTGCAAAACTTACCAATTTACCTGATTCTAGTAAAAAACACATAAGTACATTTTTCCAGGCATTATTAGACATTTTGCATGTTTGGTTTAGGAGTTATGTTTGAATAAATGTGTATTGCTTTTTTTGCATTATCTCAGATTCTAAGAACATTACTGTCATCAATCCATCCATTTTCTACCGCTTATTCCCTTCGGGGTCGCAGGAAGCGCTGGAGCCTATCTCAGCTACAATCGGGCAGAAGGCGGGGTACACCCTGGACAAGTCGCCACCTCATCGCAGGGCCAATAGACAGAGAACATTCACACTCATATTCACACACTAGGGCCAATTTAGTGTTGCCAATCAACCTATCCCCAGGTGCATGTCATATTGAGTAAAAAACTACTTTTTGTGTTTGAAAACCTTACAAAAACACATTATTCAATTTAAATCCACAAATATACATTATGTCAGGCATTGTTACTCACATTGCATGTTTAGTTTTTGAGTTATGTTTGAATAACAGTCATTTTTAGTATGAAAGTTATACTGTCATATTGAGTAAAACATTTGTTCTGTTTGCAAACCTTACAAAAGCACATGATTCTAGCTAAACACACAAATATTTATTATTTCAGGCATTATTAAACATTTTTCATGTTTGGTTTAAGAGTTATGTTTCAATACCTGTCATATTGAGTGTGACAATTGTGTCATATTGAGTAAAAAATATTTTGTGTGTTTGCAAACCATACAAAAGCACCTGATTCTAGTAAATCTCACAGAAATACATTAATACAGGCATTATTAGACATATTGCATGTTTGGTTTTTATGACTTATGTTTGAATAACGTTCATATTTAGTATGACAGTTATACTGTCATATTGAGTTAAAAAACAAATGTTTGTGTTTGCAAACTTTACAAAAGCTCATGTTTCTGGTAAAACTCACAAAGATACAATATTTCAGGCATTATTACACATTTTGGTGGTTTGGTTTAGGAGTTATATTTGAATACATTTGTATTACTTTTTCTCATTATCTTAGGATTTTGAACATTACTGTCATATTAAGTAAAAATCAAATGTTTTTGTTTGCAAACCTTACAAAATCATATGTTTCAAGTAGAACTCACAAAGATACAATATTTTAGGCATTTTTAGACATATTGCAGGTTTGGTTTAGGAGTTATGTTTAAATAACTGTCATATTGAGTGTGACATTATAATGTCATATTGAGTTAAAAAACAAGTATTTGTGTTTGCAAAGCTTAAAAAAGTATTTTTCTCTAGTAAAACTCACAAAGATACATTAATACAGGCATTATCGGAAAAGCGGTAGAAAATGGATGGATGGATGGATTATCAGATATATTGCATGTTTAGTTTAAGAGTTATGCTTGAAGAATTATTGTATTGCTTCATTTTAATTATTACAGGATTCTAAGAGCATTACTGTCAAATTGAGTAAAAAAATACTTTTTGTTTTTGCAACCTTACAAAAAGCATGCCTCTAGTATAACTCACTAAGATACACTAACACCGGTGTTATTAGTCCTATTGCATGTTTGGTTTAGGAGTTATGCTTGATTACATTGTTTATTGCTTCATTTGCATTATCTCAGGATTCTAAAACAAATACTGTTATATTGAGTAAAAATATTTGTTGTGTTTGCAAACCTTACAAAAGCACGTGTCGCTAATAAACCTCACAATGATACATTAATGCAGGCACTATAAAACATATTGCATTTTTGGTTTAGGAGTTATGCTAAAAACATTGTTTTATTGTTGAAACACATTGTATCAGGATTCTAAGAATGTTACTCTCATATTGAGTAAAAAACTAATGTTTGTGTTTGCAAACCTTAGAAAAGCATATGTATTTAGTAAAACTCACAATGATACATTAATACAGACATTATTAGACATATTGCATGTTTGCTTTAGGAGTTATGCTTAAATACATTTGGTATTGCTTCAAAAGCATTACCTCAGTTTTCTTAGATAGTAAAAAATGCAAATCTTACAAAAACACAGTCTCTAGTAAAACTCTCAAAGATACATTAATACAGGCATTATTAGACATATTGCATGTTTGGTGAAGGAATAATGCTTGAAACGATTTTTATTGCTTCAAATGCATTTTCTCTGGATTCTAAGACCATTAATGTCATTCTGAGTAATTCATACATTTTTGTGTTTGCAAACCTTACAAAAGCACATGTATCTGGTAAAACTCAAAAATATATATTAATACAGGCATTCTTAAACATATTGCATGTTTGGTTTAGGAGTTATGCTTGAAACATTTGTTTGTTTCCTCAAACATTTTTTCTCAGAATTATGTGAACATCACTGTCATTTTAAATAAAAAACTATGTTGCATGTTTCGTTTAGGAGTTGTGTTTGAATAAATGTGTATTACTGTTTGCAAACCTTACAAATATATAATATGTCAGGCATTATTAGACATTTTTCATGTTTGGTTTAGGAGTTATGTTTGAATACATTTGTATTGCTTTTTTTGCATTATCTCAGGATTTTAAGAACATTACTGTCACATTTGTTATGGGTCACTCTTCTACTGCTTCTCCTTCTGTTGCGTGCCCTGACGAGCGCACCGCGGGCTACGCCCATGGGCGTTCTCTCTGCGCTGCGAGCGCGCTTCCGCGCGGCTGCAGACGCTCGTCAATCAACACACCTGTCCGTGATGAGCGATCAGCCTTCATAAGCCAGCGCAACCTGTGATCCGACGCCAGAACGTAGCTTATCGTACCCAGTACAGTAAGCCCACACGTCTCTAGCTCTCCTGCATGTGCATTCTCTCTCTCCCTGTGCTCCCTCCCCATTGTGCTCATCGTCTCTTGTGTTGTGTCGTTCTCCAGCTCCCCGTCGTCCGTCCTTGTCGTCGAGTTGTCTCTCCTCACTTTGGACCCCCTTGTGGATTCCCCCTTGCCTTCCTGGACTTCGACTTCACGCCTGCCTTCTGACCACGACGCCACGCTCCTGTCCTCGACCATCCGCCTGTCCCCTGACGCTCGAGCCTGCCTTGCCCTAATTGGACTTCCGCCTGGATCTCAACACGCACCATCAACACCCTCTAACAACCACGCTCAGATAAGTCTCTCACTTAGTCACATTGGATCTCTTTTGGTTAATTACACACCGCACTTACATAATAAATTGTCAATAAACATGCTGACAGCTAACGACGTCATCGTCTCTCTGCCATCTTCTTCTCCTACTGTCCCGTCACAGTACATTCTGGCCATGTCAGAACCAGACGGCAAAGACGTGAGGCGTACCCCGCTCACCTCCCGAGACTCCCCTGTACCCAGTGTCGCGGTGATGCACACGACACTCCAGCAGCACCAAGAGCGCTTTTGCATACTGGAAAACAAGCTGAATGGGGCTTTTGCTAACATTTTGGCTCGACTGGACTTGATCTCCCCGAGCTCTTCCAATCCGCCGGCAGCCGAGCAATCCGCCCCCGCCGCTGCAGCCCCCATGCTGCCCCCTTCATCCTGCGAGCCGAAGATCGCTAGTCCCAGAGCTTTTGAAGGGGATTTTGAGCTTTGCAGTGGCTTCCTGGTCCAGTGTGACATGGTGTTTCGTCATCAGCCCTCCCGCTACACTTCTGACGGGGCCAAGATAGCCTTTATTTTTTCTCTGTTGACCAGAAGGCCTCTCCAGTGGGCCACGGCAGCTGTTGACCGCAACTTTAGTCTCAGCATGAACTTTGCTGCTTTTCGCGCTGAGTTCCAGGCAGTTTTTGACCACCCCGCCGAGGGAGGAGACGCTGCCTCACGTCTTCAATCCCTTTAGCAAGACTCTCGCTCTGTAGCAGACTACACCCTCGAGTTCTGCACCCTGGCCGCGACAGTGGGTGGGATAACAAGGTCTTGTTGAGCGCCTACCGTCAGATTGTTGCGAGACCGACCAGCCACCTACCATGACCTCATCCAGCTGGCCCTGCTTATGTACCAAAGGCTCAAGGAACGAGCAGCAGAACGAAGACTTGCTGCCCGCGAGAGGACCAGACGGCCGGCGTGGGAGACTCGGACCGCCTCCTACTCCCCTTCTGCGGCCAGAAATCGGGAGGAGGGTGCCCACTTGGCGGGCCAGTCTGGGTTTTTCCCCGCACCTACCAGAGGGGTGGAACCCATGCAGTTGGGCAGGACTCGACTTACCACGGAGGAACGGGAGAGGAGGTTCCGGCAATGCCTTTGCCTCTACTGTGGTTGTGCGGGTCACGTGATCCAGACCTGCCCAACACGACCAAAAGATCAGGCTCACTAGTAAGGGGAGTACTTGTAAATGATAAATGATAAATGGGTTGTACTTGTATAGCGTTTTTCTACCTTCAAGGTACTCAAAGCGCTTTGACACTACTTCCACATTTACCCATTCACACACACATTCACACACTGATGGAGGGAGCTGCCATGCAAGGCGCTAACCAGCACCCATCAGGAGCAAGGGTGAAGTGTCTTGCTCAGGACACAACGGACATGACGAGGTTGGTACTAGGTGGGGATTGAACCAGGGACCCTCGGGTCGCGCACGGCCACTCTTCCACTGCGCCACGCCGTTGTGAGCCACACCACTGTTTTCCAGAGCCGCAGTGACCCTGGCATTCTTTTCCCCGCAACGTTGTCTTGGAAGGCAAAAAGACTGAAGGTGGGAGCATATTTGGACTCTGGACCGTGATTTCGCCTGTCAAGCCGGGATTGAGCTTCTGCCTCTGGACAAGTCTTTACCAGCTCAGGCCTTGGATGGGCATCCCCTGGGACCCATCACCCACCGTAAAGCACTCGTCACTCTAACCCTGTCAGGCAACCACACGGAGCAAATTAGCTTGTTGATCCTCAATGCCCCTGTCGCTCCTCTTGTCCGTGGCCGTTCATGGCTTCGCAGCACAACCCCCAGATTTCCTGGATCTCAGGGAGGAACCTAGCCTGGAGCACGGCATGCCATGCTAACTGCCTCAAGGCAGCAGCCCCCGTCTCGGAGAACCCCAAGCTCAAGTCTTCCCCATCTGACCTATCTGGGGTTCCCGCTGTCTACCATGACCTTGCTGCTGTATTTAGTAAGGAACAGGCACTATCACTACCCCCGCACAGACCATGCGACTGTGCCATTGATCTCATAACCGACGCAGTACTCCCCTCTAGCCGCCTGTATAACCTGTCCATACCCGAGAAAGAGGCCATGTCGGACTACATCACGGAATCACTGGCACCTGGTATCATCACCCCCTTCAAATCACCGGTAGCCGCTGGATTCTCCGTTGTCAGCAAGAGGGATGGGTCCCTACATCCGTGCATCGACTACCGCAAACTCAACCTCATCACGGTCAAGAACCGGTATCCTCTACCACTCATGAGCTCCTCCTTCGAACCCCTTGCCCCTGCTACCATTTTCACCAAGCTGGATCTCCATAATGCATACCATCTTGTCCGGATTAGGAAGGGGGACGAATGGAAGACGGCCTTCAACACACACTTAGGTCACTTCGAGTACCGGGTCATGCCCTTCGGCCTGACCAACGCCCCAGCCGTCTTCCAGACTCTAGTTAACGACGTGCTGAGAGACATGCTCGAGAAGTTTGTGGTCGTATATCTTGATGATATTCTCTCACAACCTGCAGGACCCATCCATCCATCCATTTTCTACTGCTTATTCCCTTGTGGGGTCACGGGGGGCGCTGGAGCCTATATCAGCTACAATCGGGCGGTAAGCGGTGTACACCCTGGACAAGTCGGGACCATCAACAGCATGTCCGCCTTGTTCTCCAGCGCCTCCTCGAGAATCGTCTTTTCGTCAAGGCAGAGAAGTGCGAGTTCCATTCTTCATCAGTTAACTTCGTGGGTCCCATCATCGAGAGGGGTAACATCCGAGCCGACCCCAAGAAGGTCAAGGCAGTGGTGGATTGGCCCCAACCCACCACTCGTACTGAGCTTAGGAGATTCCTAGGCTTTGCGGGTTTCTATCGTCGCTTCATACTTGACTTCAGCAAGGTAGCCGCACCCCTCCACGCGCTAACTTCTACCAATACAACTTTCATCTGGAACAAGGAGGCAGACAGCGCATTCTTGAGCCTCAAGAGGAGCTTCAGTTCCGCTCCCATCCTGGTACACCCTGACCCTGACAAACCGTTCACGGTGGAGGTAGACGCATCTGATTCCGCGATTGGGGCAGTATTGTCCCAAAGATCTAATGAGAATGTTTTGCACCCTTGTGCGTTCTTTTCCAGACGCCTAACTCCAGCCGAGAGGAACTATGATGCAGGGAACCGAGAACTGTTGGCCGTCCACAAAGCTTTGGTTGAGTGGAGACACTGGCTGGAGGGGGCCAAGCATCCGTTCCTGGTCCTGACCGACCACCGCAACCTTATTCACATCCGTTCCGCAAAGAGACTTAATGACAGGCAAGCACGATGGTCACAGTTTTTCGGCCGATTCAATTACACTCTCACCTACAGACCCGGTTCATGCAATGGCAAGGCTGATGCTCTTTCGCAGATCTTCTCCGAGGAATCCACCACTAGACCAACTGCAGAGACCATCCTTCCCCCGAACCGCATCTTTGGGATGATAACTTGGGAAATTGAGGGCCTGGTCAGGACGGCCCTACGGTCTGACCCTGGTCCCGGAAACGGACCCCCCAATAGACTTTTTTTCCCGCAACCCTTAAGGAGCAAGGTACTTGACTGGGCACATTCAAGTCTGTTTGCATGTAATCCCGGAATCCACAGATCACTATCATTCATTCGACGCCGCTTCTGGTGGCCTTCCATGAAGGCGGATACTCGCAAGTTTATCGCCGCCTGCTGCATCTGCCCCCGGAACAAGGCAGACCACAGCCCTCCTGCTGGACTCTTATATCCTCTTCCAATCCCGAGTTGACCTTGGTCCCACATCGCTCTTGACTTCATTACTGGACTTCCCCCCTCTAAAGATAACATCACAATCCTCACCATAATCGACAGGTTTTCCAAGGCGGCCCATTTCATACCCTTGCCCAAACTCCCATCCTCAGCCGAGCCCACTGAACTGCTGGTTCAGCATTCACGAGATTCCCACCGACATTGTGTCTGATCGTGTCCCCCAATTTATTTCCCGGGTCTGGCAAGCTTTCTGCAAGGGGATCGGAGCCACGGTCAGCCTGACTTCTGGCTACCACCCCTAGAGCAATGGACAAGCAGAAAGGGCCAACCAGGGGGTGGAGACCATGCTGCGTTGTATGGCTGCTCAAAAGCCCAACTCCTGGTGCAAGTTCATTCCATGGGTGGAGTACTCCTTTAACTCTATGACCTGCGCGGCAACTGGTATGTCCCCTTTTGAATGCTGCCAAGGTTTTCAACCTCCTTGATTTCCCTCCCAGGAGATCGAAGTGGCAGTCCCTTCCACCCGTGCCCACCTGAGACGATGCCGCAAGGTGTGGAGGTCTGCCCGCGCTGCCTTATTGAAGGCATCTGAGAAGATGCGTCGTAACGCCAACCGGCGGCGCATCCCGGCTTCTGACTATCAGCCCGGACAGCAGGGACTGCTACGGGCCAAGGACCTCCACCTCCCGATATCCTCTCAGAAGCTAGCACCACGTTTCGTTGGACCTTGTAAGGTCAGATCCAGGATCAATCCTGCCGCAGTTTGCCTGGATCTCCCTCGTTCCATGAGATCCCACCCGGTGTTCCACGTGTCTCAGGTCAGACCAGTAACCAACAGTTCACTGTCGCACCCCACCTCTTCCCCTCCTCCGCCTAGGGTCCTCGAGGATGGGAACCAGGTGTGGACTGTCAGGGAGATTCTCAAGGTCCGACAACAGGGAAGAGGATGGGTCTACCTTGTGGACTGGGAGGGCTATGGACCTGAGGACAAATCATGGGTCCCGGCTTCTTACATCGCCGATCCCTCCCTTATTGAGGATTTTTACCAAACTCACCCTGACGCACCCCAAAGCTCGTCGGGAGTCTCGCATAAGGGGGGAAGGGTCCTGTTATGGGTCACTCTTCTGCTGCTTCTCCTTCTGTTGCGTGCCCTGACAAGCGCGCCGCGGGCCACACCCACGGGCATTCTCTCTCCGCTGCAGACGCTCGGCAATCAACACACCTGTCCGTGATGAGCGATCAGCCTTCATAAACCAGCGCAACCTGAGATCCGACGCCAGAACGTAGCTTCTTGTACCCAGTACAGTAAGCCCACACGTCTCTAGCTCTCCTGCATGTGCATTATCTTTCTCCCTGCGCTACCTCCCCGTTGTGCTCATCGTCTCTTGTGTTGTGTCGTTCTCCAGCTCCCTGTCGTCCTTCCTTGTCGTCGAGTTGTGTCTCGTCACTTTGGACCCCCCTGTGGATTCCCCCTTGCCTTCCTGGACTTCGGCCTCACGCCTGCCTTCTGACCACGACGCCACGCTCCTGTCCTCGACCATCCGCCTGTCCCCCGACGTTGAGCCTGCCTTGCCCTAATTGGACTTCCGCCTGGATCTCAACACGCACCATCAACACCCTCTGACAACCACGCTCAGATAAGTCTCTCACTTAATCACATTACATCTCTTTGGGTTAATTACACACCGCACATACATAATATGTTGTCAATAAACACGCTGACAGCTAACGACGTCATCGTCTCTCTGCCGTCTTCTTCTCCCGCTGTCCCGTCACAACATTGAGTAAAAAAACTAATTTAGGTGTTTGAAAACCTTACAAAAACATGTGATTCTATTTATAAATCCACAAATATACATTTAGTCAGGCATTATTACTCACATTGCATGTTTGGTTTTGGAATTATGTTTTGAATAATTGTCATTTTTAGTGTGAAAGTAATACAGTCATATTGAGTAAAACATCAGAAATCAGAAATCAGAAGTACTTTATTAATCCCCGAGGGGAAATTCAAATTTTCAGCCCAATCCCATTTAAGATCAGACAAACATTGCAGGGAGACAGAACAGGATCGCTGACGGGTCTGCCAACTTCCGGCGCCTCTTACAAAAAAGGTGAGATACAGGTAAACAATGGGGGGGGGGTCTAAGCCTGGGCCCCTGGAGAGGGGGTCCAGACTGAGGCCAAGGGAAAAAACAAACTCATAGCCATAGCACACATCCCTCTTACATGTGTGTAAGAGGGAAACATCAAACATCAAAGAACACAAAGGACATTAAATACATTAAAAGAGCAGAGCTGATGCAACCAGCCACTTCTACATCCAGCTATGAATAAAAAGTAAAGGAAACATGTGGTGGCTTCTGCGGTGTTCCTCCTCATCGTCTGCTGGGGTGGAGGGAGCATGGCCAGAGACAGGAGCAGACCCAACAAAGCAACCAAGAGAGGCCACTCTCGGCCGCCCACCAACTCTCGGCCAGTGTCCAGTCCGCATGGATGAGCGAGGATACGTCCAAGGAGACCGAGGTGTCCTATACCTGCTCATTCAGCCAAGATACTGTGAAGCCTGTCCGTCCCGGCGCTCAGTGCTGGCTCTGCAGCCCTGTCTCTTCATCTGCATCTCCTCCAGTCCCTCCAAATGGACTCTGGTGTGGCAGAGACCCAGCAGCAGATCCAGAAATCCACAAAATATTAAGTAAAACATGCTTTTTTGTGTGTTTGAAAACCTTAAAAAAGCACATAATTCTATTTGAACTCACAAATATATATTATTTCAGGCATTATTAGACATTTTTCATGTTTGGTTTAAGAGTTATGTTTATATAACTTTCATATTTAGTATAACAGTTATACTGTCATATTAAGTAAAATAAAATAAAATGTTTGTGTTTGCAAACCTTACAAAAGCTCATATTTCTGGTAAAACTCACAAAGATACATTATTTCAGGCATTATTAGACATTTTTCATGTTTAGTTTAGGAGTTATGTTTGAATACATTTTTAAAGCTTTTTTTGCATTATCTCAGTATTCTTTTTTTATCCATCCATCCATCCATTTGCTACCGCTTATTCCCTTCGGGGTCGCGGGGGGCGCTGGAGCCTATCTTTTTTTTTTTTTTTTTGTCCTGTCCAGCTTCTCAGGCAAATCATATAGTTGATGTAGATGCCCATATCGGCTGTTCAGATTTACTTTACAAAAGAGAAGTGTAGGATACTTCTCTTGTTGCCTTATTTGTATTTGACTTTATTAAATGTATTTATAATATCATTTGGTGCAGGGGATAGAAAGAGAAAAAAAGGAAGACAGAGGGGGAAATTGTGGGGACAAGAGGCAAAGACAGAGAGACAAAAACAACAACCGCAAACACAACGATAACAACAACAAAAATAATAGAGCAACATCAGCAAATACGACACGTACACATATGATGGTAAAAGTGATAGCAAATAAGCAGTTAGCAAAAATGAAAAATAATACAGAAATGACAATGAGCATTATTGCACTACAAATGGAGCAATACAGATACCAATAGAAATAGTGCTATTGATAATGAACAATACCAATAATTGACCTTTATTATCAACAATACAGTTGTTCAAATGCAACAATACATATATGCAATGATAACTAGAGATACTAAAGAATGCAGAAAAATGGAGGGGAAGAAAGAGAAGCAACCTATATTAACCTTGTAGATTGTTATAGTAACAATAGGTTAAGCTTTGTCAGTGTGCAATGTGTTACCCAGTTTACCCTAGGGCAACACCGTTAATATATGTTTAATGAAACGTGATTATGTGCATGAGTGTATGTATGCATATGTACTTGTATATGTACAGAATGTGTATATGTATGTCTGTACAATGAATGTATATGTACAGTATGTGTATATGTATGTTTGTACAGTGAATATATATGTACAGTATGTGTATATGTACGTTTGTACAGTGAGTGTATATGTACAGTATGTGTTTGTGTATGTATGTTTTATCTCAGGATTCAAAGAACATTACTGTCATATTGAGTAAAAAACATATGTTTGTGTTTGAAAACCTTACAAAAATACATGATTCTATTTAAATCCACAAATATACATTATGTCAGGCATTATTACTCACATTGAATGTTTGGTTTTGGAGTTATGTTTGAGTAACTGTCATTTTTAGTATGAAAGTTATACTGTATTGAGTTAAAAAAAACGTTTTTGTGTGTTTGCAAACCTTACGAAAGCACATGATTCTAGTTAAACTCACAAATGTATATTATTTCAGGCACTATTTTAATTTTTTAAAGTTTGGTTTAAGGAGATTTGTCATATTGAGTGTGACAATTATAATGTTGTATTGAGTAAAAAACAAATGTTTGTGTTTGCAAACCTTAAAAAAGCACCTGATTCTAGTAAAACACACAGAGATACATTATTTCAGGCCTTTTTAGACATTTTGCATGTTTGGTTTAGGAGTTATGTTTGAATAAATGTGTATTGCTTTTTTCTCATTATCTCAGGATTTTAAGAACATTTCTCTCATATTGAGTAAAAAAAACATGTTTTGTGTTTGCACACCTTACAATAGCATATGTTTCTAGTCACAAAGATGCATTATTTTAAGCATTATTAGACATATTGCTGTCAGGATTGTCCCTGACAGTTTGGTTGTGTTTTAGTTTTTCCTCTGTGTGTAGTATTTCCTGTCAGCACTCTTGTTTTGGTTCTGATTCCTGTTTGTCTCCCTGAGTGCTGTGTCCCCTCAGCTGTGGCTGATTGGCACCTGGCCACACCTGGTGTCAATCAGCCAGCTGCTATTTATACCTGCCCTACCCTCCAGTCACTGCTGGATTATTGTCATTGTCATTGTCATTGTCGCCAATACTTGTTGTCACTACTACCTGTCATAATACTTGTCGTTGTAGCTCTGTCTACTTTTGTTCACTCTGCTCATGTCATAGTTCCTTTGTGTCACAGTAAGTGTTTTTGTTTCTTGTCCACAGTTAGCATTTTTGCTATTTTAGTTCGTAGCCAAGTTTGTTCTCCGCCTTGTGCGCGCCTTTTGTTGTTACCCTTTTGTTTGTTTTTTTGCCATAGTGTTTAATTAAATCATGTTTTCTCGCTCAATGCCTGCCGTCATCTCTGCATTTTGGGGTTCGTCACCAACAATCTCTGACAATTGCAGGTTTGGTTTCGGACTTAGGTTTAAATAACTGTCATATTGAGTGTGACAGTTATACTGTCATATTGAGTAAAAAACATTTTTTTGTATTTGCCAACCTTACAAAAGCACTTTTCTTAGTAAAACTCAAAGAGATACATTAATACAGGCATTATCAGATGTATTGCATGTTTGGTTTAGGAGTTATGCTTGAAGACATTTTTATTGCTTCATTAGCAGTATCTCAGGATTCTAAGAACATTACTGTCATATTGAGCAAAAAATTACTTTTTGTTTTTGCAAACCTTGTAAAAACACGTATCTAGTATAACTCACAAAGATACTTTAACACAGGCATTATTAGTCCTAGACCTAGGTTTATATGTTTCAATACATTTTGTATTGCTTCTTTTGCAAAATCTCAGGATTCTAGAAAAAATGACTGTCATATTGAGTAAAAAACAATTGTTTGTGTTTGCAAACCTTACAAAAGCACTCGTCTCTAGTAAACCCCACAAAGATACTGTTACGATCCGCTGCCCGGATCAGAGTTTGTTTATGTTTGTGTCACGTGTTTTCAGCACCTTGAGTTTAGTTTGTTTCTGTTGCCATGACGGCAGATTGTACGCACCTGCCTCTGGTTAGTGTTCGGGACGCGCACCTGTTGCCCGGGCGCTAATCAGAGGGCTATTTAGTCTTTGCTCTGGCCTCACTCGGTCTGGCTTCGTAGTTTGTTCTCATACAACTGTTAACGACTACTTTGATTCTGCTAGCTTTTCACGCTATGCTATTTTTTCCTGCTAGCTCCCACGCTAGTCCTTTTGTTTTGCCTTTTGTGCTACATGCATGTTTTTTTGTTTATCCATCATATGATTTATTTTTAAAATAAATCATTTTCCTACCTGCAAGCTGTGTCCGAAGCCGTCTGCATCCTTGGGAGAACCACACCCGCATCACTATGCGACCCAGTCGTTTCAGTACGAAGCCAGCAGAAGACAATTCTCCCGCACCGGCTAACGAGGAGTGGGACGAAGGTACGCTCATGGTGTTGCGAGCGATGGAAGCCGAGACGCTTCGCTATTCGACGGAGGAGAGGTCGAATCTCATGTGGGGAGCTGGAGGCTCTCTTATCCCCATCGATTCCCTCTGGTCGGAAGACATCGCCGCTACACCGCAGTACCGTGCGCGCCGTCAAAGACGGAAGCCGGCCAGGAGGTCTTTCCCTCGCCGCCAAGACGCGCCGCTCCTGCAAACTCCTCCCCCGGACCGAAGCAAGCTACATTCAGCCCAAACTTCCCCTCCTCAGATGTTTGGCAACCCCATCGACCACTTCGCCAAACAGTTCTCTGATTGGGCTGTCAGTCACATGGACATTTCCAACAATGACGTCATTTCATTGGCGCCCCCCGAAGAGGTAACTCCGCCCACTCCCGATGACGTCATTGAGCAAGAATTTTTTTTTCCATCATCTGCTTCTTTCAGTCAGCCACCTCCAAATGACTTTTATTCCAAGATAAAACATTATCAGGACATTTTTATTAAGTGTAAGTCTAGTCAGTCACATTCTGATTTTCAGACTCCACCTCCAGTGAATTTAGTTCCGCCCCCAGTGACTATTGCTCCGCCCACTGCATATATTTTTTCCCCCTGTGCTCCCACCCAATCTCAAGTGAGGAGTAATAATAGTCAATTTGGACAATTTAAAGAAGAGTATACCCCCCTCCATACCTCCCCCCACCCACCCTTGAAGACGGTTCCAAACCGCAAAGAGCGCGTCTGGTATCCGCGTCTTGAGGGGGGGGCTAGTACTGGGAACTGTGCTAGTGCGGTGGCACAACTTCGGCGTACTAAGCCGCAACCACCTGTACGGCCACCGCCACCAGTTTTTTGGCGTGCTAAGCGGCAACCTCCTGCACGGCCACCGCCACCAGTCTTTCGGCATGCTAAACCGCAACCTCCTGCACGGCCACCGCCACCAGTTTTTCGGCGTGCTAAACCGCAACCTCCTGCACGGCCACCGCCACCAGTCTTTCAGCGTGCTAAGCCGCAACCTCCTGCACGGCCACCGCCACCAGTCTTTCGGCGTGCTAAGCCGCAACCTCCTGCACGGCCACCGCCACCAGTCCTTTGCCATGCTAAGCCACAACCGCCAGCTAGGCCACCTCCAGCTGCACCTCGGCTAGCACCTGTTCCTGCACCTCGGCTGACACACCAAGCTTCGTCTCCTGTACCTCCACCACGCCAAGCTCCACCATGCCAAGTTCCAAGGCTGGTTCCCACACCAGCGCCGGCTCTAAGGTTGGTTCCCACACCAGCGCCGGCTCCAAGGCTGGTTCCCACACCAGCGCCGGCTCCAAGGCTGGTTCCCACACCAGCGCCGGCTCCAAGGCTGGTTCCCACACCAGCGCCGGCTCCAAGGCTGGTTCCCACACCAGCGCCGGCTCCAAGGCTGGTTCCCACACCAGCGCCGGCTCCAAGGCTGGTTCCCACACCAGCGCCGGCTCCAAGGCTGGTTCCCACACCAGCGCCGGCTCCACGGCTGGTACCCACACCAGCGCCGGCTCCACGGCTGGTACCCACACCAGCGCCGGCTCCAAGGCTGGTTCCCACACCAGCGCCGGCTCCAAGGCTGGTTCCCACACCAGCGCCGGCTCCAAGGTTGGTTCCCACACCAGCGCCGGCTCCAAGGCTGGTTCCCACACCAGCGCCAGCTCCAAGGCTGGTTCCCACACCAGCGCCGGCTCCAAGGCTGGTTCCCACACCAGCGCCGGCTCCAAGGCTGGTTCCCACACCAGCGCCGGCTCCAAGGCTGGTTCCCACACCAGCGCCGGCTCCAAGGCTGGTTCCCACACCAGCGCCGGCTCCAAGGCTGGTTCCCACACCAGCGCCGGCTCCAAGGCTGGTTCCCACACCAGTGCCGGCTCCAAGGCTGGTTCCCACACCAGCGCCGGCTCCAAGGCTGGTTCCCACACCAGCGCCGGCTCCACGGCTGGTACCCACACCAGCGCCGGCTCCACGGCTGGTACCCACACCAGCGCCGGCTCCACGGCTGGTACCCACACCAGCGCCGGCTCCACGGCTGGTACCCACACCAGCGCCGGCTCCACGGCTGATACCAGAACCTGCACCTGCTCCACGGCTGGTACCAGAACCTGCACCTGCCTCCACGGCGACGATGTCTCCTCCTGCCTCCACGGCGACGACGTCTCCTCCTGCCTCCACGGCGACGTCGGCTCCTCCTGCCTCCACGGCGACGGCGGCTCCTCCTGCTTCTACGGCGACGTCTGCTCTCTCCTCGTCTTCGTCTCAGCGACCTCGAGTGGTCTGGCTGCGCAAGCGGCGCTCTCGGAGGTTTGTTTATGGACGCCAGTGGCGCAAACAGCAGCGACACCTGAGACGTAGTCGTAGAACTCTCCGGCTGCTGAACTTCTGGCGCCACTCACGCCTACCTTCTCGGCAGCCACGAATGTGGCCTTTCCGTGGTCGCCCGCCTCGCCTGCGGCAGCGGCGTTCCACTCGCGGCAGCGGCGTTCCACTCGCCGCCGCCACCTGACTTCCCCGG
Source organism: Nerophis lumbriciformis (assembly GCF_033978685.3). Taxonomy (NCBI): domain Eukaryota; kingdom Metazoa; phylum Chordata; class Actinopteri; order Syngnathiformes; family Syngnathidae; genus Nerophis; species Nerophis lumbriciformis. The sequence goes on from NC_084548.2 coordinate 56,898,501, forward strand.
TGGATTCGGGGACACGTGGCCTGGCGACCCACCACCAAATCCTCCCTCCACCCTCCCTGGACTCTTGAACTGTTTCTTGTTTTTTCGGTTCTAGTTTTATTTCGTTTCAAGGGACATCTGGAATCTGTCCTTTAAGGGGGGGGGTACTGTTACGATCCACTGCCCGGATCAGAGTTTGTTTATGTTTGTGTCACGTGTTTTCAGCACCTTGAGTTTAGTTTGTTTCTGTTGCCATGACGGCAGATTGTACGCACCTGCCTCTGGTTAGTGTTCGGGACGCGCACCTGTTGCCCGGGCGCTAATCAGAGGGCTATTTAGTCTTTGCTCTGGCCTCACTCGGTCTGGCTTCGTAGTTTGTTCTCATACAACTGTTAACGACTACTTTGATTCTGCTAGCTTTTCACGCTATGCTATTTTTTCCTGCTAGCTCCCACGCTAGTCCTTTTGTTTTGCCTTTTGTGCTACATGTATGTTTTTTTGTTTATCCATCATATGATTTATTTTTAAAATAAATCATTTTCCTACCTGCAAGCTGTGTCCGAAGCCGTCTGCATCCTTGGGAGAACCACACCCGCATCACTATGCGACCCAGTCGTTTCAGATACATTTATACAGACATTATAAAGCATATTGCATTTTTGGTTTAAGAGTTAGGCTTGAAACTATTGTTTATTGCTGGAAACCATATCAGGATTCTAAAACATTACTCTCATATTAAGTAAAATAATAATGTTTGTGTTTGCAAACCTTACAAAAGCACATGTCTTTAGTAAAATTCACAAAGATACATTAATACAGGCATTATTAGACATATTGCATGTTTGGTTTAGGAGTTATGCTTGAATACATTTGTATTGCTTCAAAAGCATTATCTCAGGATTCTAAGAACATTACTGTTATATTGTGTAAAAACTTTTTTTTTTTTTGCAAACCTTACAAAAACACATGTCTCTAGTAAAACTCTCAAAGATGTTACGGCGCACGCGCAGTCTACTTCTCCCTCCTCTGCGGGAGCACTTGGAGGAGCCGTTGACAGCGCGTTCGGACACGCCCCTGCTCGCGTTGAGCGCAGCACGCCCACGCAGCACGCCCACGCAGCGACAAGCCTGCACACCTGCGACTGATGAGGGCGAGATCAATAAAGGACCAGTGGACCCAAGGATCGTCGCGGGAACTTAGTTTTCTCATGGTGTACCGTAAGCAACAAGCTTTATGCTCGATTCATGTTTCCTCTCCGTGCCTTGATTTGTCCCTTGTCTTCTCCCGTGTTCCCGCAGTACCCTCCGTCGCCTGTAAAGTGAGCTGTGCGTCTCACTTTCGCCTGGATCTCCCTCTGGACTCTGACTGCCTCCTTCGTTCCTAGACCTTTCTCTCGCCCCTGGATTCTGACGCCTCACTCTCGCCCCGGATCATCTGCCTGCCTCTTGGACCCCTTTTGCCTTGCCCTCTTTGGACTTGTCTGCTCCCTCATCCAACAGAACGGTAATACACAACAGCTAACTACACACATAGTCTAACACCACTCACTCTAGGGTTTTGTCACACACTCCATTTCATTAGTTTAGTTTATATTAGTATTGTTTTGTTATTATATATATATATATATATATACTATATATATAATAAATAATTGTATATACTGCCCCCTGGTGTCTGAGCCGTCACCTCCCCTTTAGTCTAAACACAACAAAAGATACATTAATACAGGCATCATTGGACATCTTGCATGTTTAGTTAAGGAGTAATGCTTGAAACTATTTTTTTATTACTTCAAATGCATTTTCTCTTAATTCTAAGATCATTAATGTCATATTGAGTAAAACATCTATTTTTGTGTTTGCAAACCTTTCAAAAGCACATGTCTCTAGTAAAACTCAAACATATATATTAATACAGGCATTCTTAGACATATTGCATGTTTGGTTTAGGAGTTATGCTTGAAACGTTGTTTTATTCCTTCAAACATATTTTCTCAAGGTTCTATGAACAGTACAGTAATTTTGAGTAAAAAAAAAAATGTTTGTCTTAGCTAATCTTACAAAAGCACATGTATCCCGTAAATTTCACAAAGATACATTAATACAGCCATTATTACAGGAGTTAAGCTTGAAGAAATGTTTTTCAAACGCAATTATCTCAGGATTCCAAGAACATTACTGTCATCCATCCATCCATCCATCTTTTTCCGCTTATCCGAGGTCGGGTCGCGGGGGCAGCAACCTAAGCAGGGAAGCCCAGACTTTCCTCTCCCCAGCCACTTCGTCCAGCTCTTCCCGGGCGATCCCGAGGCGTTCCCAGGCCAGCCGGAAGCCATAGTCTTCCCAACGTGTCCTGGGTCTTCCCCGTGGCCTCCTACCAGTCGGACGTGCCCTAAACACCTCCCTAGAGAGGCGTTCGGGTGGCATCCTAACCAGATTCCCGAACGACCTCATCTGGCTCCTCTAGATGTGGAGGAGCAGCGGATTTACTTTGAGCTCCCTCCGGATGGCAGAGCTTCTCACCCTATCCCTAAGGGAGAGCCCCGCAACACGGCGGAGGAAACTCATTTCGGCCGCTTGTACCCGTGATCTTGTCCTTTCGGTGATAACCCAAAGCTCATGACCATAGGTGAGATAGGAACGTAGATCGACCGGTAAAATGAGAGCTTTGCCTTCTGGTTCAGCTCCTTCTTCACCACAACGGATCGATACAGCATCCACATTACTGAAGACGCCGCACCGATCCGCCTGTGGATCTCACGATCCACTCTTCCCTCACTCGTGAACAAGAATCCAAGGTACTTGAACTCCTCCACTTGGGGTAGGGTCTCCTCCCCAACCCGGAGATGGCACTCCACCCTTTTCCGGGCGAGAACCATGGACTCGGACTTGGAGGTGCTGATTCTCATCCCAGTCGCTTCACACTCGGCTGCGAACCGATCCAGTGAAAGCTGAAGATCCCAGATGAAGCCATCAGGACCAAATCATCTGCAAAAAGCAGAAACCTGATCCTGCAGCCATCAAACTGGATCCCCTCAACGCCTTGACTGCGCCAAGAAATTCTGTCTATAAAAATTGTGAACAGAATCGGTGACAAAGGGCAGCCTTGGCGGAGTCCAACCCTCACTGTAAACGGGTTCGACTTACTGCCGGCAATGCGGACTAAGCTCTGACACTGATCATACAGGAAGCAGACCGCCACAATCACGCAGTCCGAATACTCTCTGAGCACTCCCCACAGGAATTCCGGAGGGACACGGTCGAATGCCTTCTCCAAGTCCACAAAGCACATGGAGACTGGTTGGGCAAAATCCCATGCACCCTCAAAGACCCTGCCGAGAGTATAGAGCTGGTCCACAGTTCCACGACCAGGACGAAAAGCACACTGTTCCTCCTGAATCCGAGGTTTGACTATCCGGCGTAGCCTCCTCTCCAGCCTCCTCTCCAGTACACCTGAATAGACCTTACCAGGAAGGCTGAGGAGTGTGATCCCATGATAGTTGGAACACACCCTCCGGTTCCCCTTCGTAAAGAGAGGAACCACCACCCCGGTCTGCCAATCCAGAGGTACCGTCCCCGAAGTCCACGCGATGCTGCAGAGTCTTGTCAACCAAGACAGCCCCACAGCATCCACAGCCTTAAGGGACTCATCCACACCCGGCCATCGAGGAGCTTTTTAACTACCTCAGCAACCTCATCCCCAGAAATAGGAGAGCCCACCACAGATTCCCCAGGCACTGCTTCCTCATAGGAAGACGTGTTGGTGGGATTGAGGAGGTCTTCGAAGTATTTCCTCCACCAATCCACAACATCCGCAGTCGAGTTCAGCAGAACACCATCCTCACTATACACGGTGTTGACAGTGCACTGCTTCCCCTTTCAGAGGCGGCGGATGGTGGTCCAGAATCGCTTCAAAGCCGTCCGGAAGTCGTTTTCCATGGCTTCCCCGAACTCCTCCCATGTCCGAGTTTTTGCCTCCACGACCACTGAAGCCGCACACCGCTTGGCCTGTCAGTGCCTGTCCGCTGCCTCCGGAGTCCTATGAGCCAAAAGAACCCGATAGGACTCCTTCTTCAGGTTGACGGCATCCCTCACCGCCTATGTCCACCAACGGGTTCTTGGACTACCACCACGACAGGCACCAACTACCTTGCGGCCACAGCTCCAATCAGCCGCATTGACAATAGAGGTGCGGAACATGGTCCACTCGGACTCAATGTCCAGCACCTCCCTCGTGACATGTTCAAAGTTCTTCCGGAGGTGGGAATTTAGGCTCTCTCTGACAGGAGACTCTGCCAGACGTTCTCAGCAGACCCTCACAATTTGTTTGGGCCTGCCAGGTCTGTCCGGCATCCGCCCCCACCGTCGCAGCCAACTCACCACCAGGTGGTGATCGCTAGAAAGCTCCGCCCCTCTCTTCACCCGAGTGTCCAAAACATGAGGCCGCAAATCCGATGACACAACTACAAAGTCAATCATGGAACTGTGGCCTAGGGTGTCCTGGTGCCAAGTGCACATATGGACACCCTTATGTTTGAACATGGTGTTTGTTATGGACAATCTGTGACGAGCACAAAAGTCCAATAACAAAACACCACTCGGGTTCAGATCCGGCCGGCCATTCTTCCCAATCACGCCTCTCCAGGTTTCACTGTGGTTGCCAACATGAGTGTTGAAGTCCCCCAGTGGGACAAGGGAATCACCCAGGGAAGCACTTTCCAGTACTCCCTCGAGTGTATCCAAAAAGGGTGGGTACTCTGAACTGCTGTTTGGTGCATAAGCACAAACAACAGTCCGGACCCGTCTCCCCACCCAAAGGCGGAGGGAAGCTACCCTCTTGTCCACTGGGTTGAACTCCAACGTGCAGGTTTTGAGCCAGGGGGCAACAAGAATTGCTACCCCAGCCCGTCGCCTCTCACTGTGTGCAACGCCAGTGTGGAAGAGAGTCCAGCCCCTCTCGAAAGAACTGGTTCCAGAGCCCTTGCTGTGCATCGAAGTGAGTACAACTATATCCAGCAGGAACTACTCCTTTGTGCGCACTAGCTCAGGCTCCTTCCCCCCAGCTAGGTGACATGCCACGTCCCAAGAGCTAGCTTATGTAGCCGAGGATCAGACCGCCAAGTGCCCTGCTTTCGGCTTCCGCCCAGCTCACAACGCACCCGGCTTCTATGGCCCGTCCCATGAGTGGTGAGCCCATTGGATGGGTGACCCACGTTGCCTCTTCGGACCACCAGGCGCTCGCCATCGTGCCCCAACTCGGGGCCTGGCTCCAGAGGGGGGCCTCTGTGACCCGCGTCTAGGCGAGGGAAATCTGAGTCTTTCTTCTTGCATTCCCATAGAAGTCTTCGAGACGCTCTTTGTCTGATCCCTCACCTAGGACCTGTTTGTCTTGGGAGACCCTACCAGGGGGCATGGAAGCCCCGGACAACATAGCTCCTAGGATAATTGGGACATGCAAACTTCTCTACCACGATAAGGTGAGAGCTCAAAGAGGAGTAAGGTGGCAGCTCAGAGAGGAGTAAAAAAGAGAAATGTAAAGTAAATTTCTGTCATATTGAGTAAAAAACAATTGTCTGTGTTTGCTTAACTTACAAAATCACATGTCTCTAATAAAATTCACAGATATACATTGATACAGGAATTATTAGACATATTGCATGTTTGGTTTAGGACTTATGCTTGAATAAATTTGTCTTGCTTTAAACACTTTATCTCAGGATTCTAAGAACTTCACTGTCATATTGAGTAAAAACATATTTTTTGTTTTTGCAAACCTTACAAAAAAATAGATCTTTAGTAAAACTCACAAAGTAATACAGCCATTATTAGACATATTGCATGTTTGGTTTTGGAGTTATACTTTAAACAGTTTTTTAATGCTTCAAACACATTTCCTCTAAGAACATTACCATCATATTGAGTAAAAAACAATTTTTTGTGTTTGCAAACCTTACAAAACACAGGTTTCTAGTAAAATTTACAATGATACATTGATACAGGCATTATTAGATATATTGCATGTTTGGTTTAGGAGTTATGCTCTATAAACATTTTTTTTTTATTGCTTCAAATGCATTTTCTCAGGATTCTAAGAACATTACTGTCATATTGAGTAAAAAACAAATGTTTGTGTTTGCAAACCTTACAAAAGCACATGTCTCTAGTAAAACTAAGAGAGATATTGTTACATTTTTAGACATATTGCATGTTTGGTTTAGGAGTTATTCTTGAAAAACATTTTTAATGCTTCAAACGCATTATCTCAGGCTTCTAAGAACATTATTGTCATATTGAGTAAAAAACTAATGTTTGTTTGCAAACCTTACAAAAGCATGTCTCTCGTTAAATTTACACAGATACAATCAAGGCAGTGTTGACCATGGATAGTGTCCGAGTCTTGGCTGACTGCTCGACTGGAACAGCGTCGTCTGTGACTGAAGAGACCGATGCGGGACTGGCATATTTTTTGTGTAAAGGTCACAGGGATGAAGGGTGTCTGGTCTGTTGAGTGGTGGCGCTCCTGAAAGTCCCTCCTGCGGGTTCGCTTGTCTGCTGTTGTCTGCCTCAGTTTCTCCTCCCCTGCCCTCAGATATTGAGTCAGGGTACTCTTCTACTTGGATTGGTTGGCTGCGGTGTTTGCCCAATAGTTTGCATTCATACCAACAGCCTTCTTGTCTCTTTTCAGCTCGTCCTTGTAGCGCAGCTTTGGGCGCCCATGGAGAATATCCTTGGGGATTCTTCTGTCGTCCATGCGGTGAATATGACGCAGCCAGCGGAGTCTGCGATGTATCAACAGGGTGTACATTCTGGGGAGACAGGCGCGGGTTAGGACTTTGGCATTGGTCACCCTGTCTTGCCTAGGATGCGTTGTAGGCTTCTCATATGGAAAGTGTTGAGATGTTTTTCCTGTCTTGCATAAGTTGTCCAGGTTTCGCTGCCATACAGCAGCATGCTGACGACACAGGCGTTGTACACTACACTCTTGGTCACAACAGTCAGCTTGTAAGGCGAGCAAGTGTGGTGGCTGCCTTTCCGATCCTTTAGTCAACCTCAGCGTCAAGGGAGAGGTTGTCAGTGACTGTGAAGCCGAGGTATGTGAACTGCCAGACAACGTCGAGTTGGTAGTCGTCGATGTAGATGGCTGGCTGTGACTCTGACTCCTGTGCAAGGACGTTGGTCTTCTTAAAGGCTGATTGTTAAGCCAAAGTCCTTGCAGGCCTGGGAGAAGCGGATCACCAGGGACTGTAATTGTTGCTCTGTGTCCGCATCGTCGGCATATAGCATGTCTCTGACGAGAACGTCACAAGTCTTGGTCTTGGCCCGAAAACAGGAGGGGTTGAAGAGCCTGCCGTCTGATCTGGTTCGCAGGTAGATTCCTTCTGTTGACGTGCGAATGCATGCTTGAGCAGCAGAGCAAAGAAGATGCCGAAAAGAGTTGGAGCGAGAATGCGGCCTTGTTTGACGCCGCTATTGATGCTGAAAGGTTTGGATGAGCTGCCGTTGAAATGTACTGTCCCATACATATCTGTGTGGAAGGACTCGATCAAGCTCTTGAGTTTGGGTGGGCAGCCAATCTTGGGGAGAACCTTGAAAAGGCCATCCCTACTGACTAGGTCAAATGCTTTGGTGAGGTCGATGAAGGCGATGTACAGGGGGACATGCTGTTCTCTGCACTTCTCTCAGGGACGGCGTGGCGCAGTGGAAGAGTGGCCGTGCGCGACCCGAGGGTCTCTGGTTCAATCCCCACCTAGTACCAACCTCGTCATGTCCGTTGTGTCCTGAGCAAGACACTTCACCCTTGCTCCTGATGGGTGCTGGTTAGCGCCTTGCATGGCAGCTCCCTCCATCAGTGTGTGAATGTGTGTGAATGGGTAAATGTGGAAGTAGTGTCAAAGCGCTTTGAGTACCTTGAAGGTAGAAAAGCGCTATACAAGTACAACCCATTTATCATTTATTTATCTTGTAGTTGTCTCAAGGAGAACACCATATGGTAGATCTCTTGGTGCGAAAACCACACTGAGACTCATAGTAGACTCGCTCAGCCAATTTCTGCAGACGGATCAAGATGACCCTGGCGAAGACTTTGCCAACAACGCTGAGGAGGGAGATGCCTCTGTAGTTGTTGAAGTCACTTCTCTCTCCCTTGTCCTTGTAGAGGGTGATGATCTTGGCGTCCCTCATGTCTTTCTTCACGGCCCCTTTTTTCCAACACTGGCATAAGACTTGGTGCAGCGGAAGCAGGGCGGTTTTGCAGTTCTTGATGAGGTCAGGTGGATAACCATCACGTTTTGCCCAAGGCCAGGTTGTCAATGGCCTTACTGAGCTCTTTGATTGTTGGCTCGGCGTCAAGATCTTCCATGGTTGGCAGGCACCCCATAGCATCAAGGGCTAAGCTCGACACAGTGTTCTGTCTCGAGTAGAGGTCGATGTAATGTTCCACCCATCTCGCCATCTGTTGGCTTTTATTGGTGATGAGATTCCCAGTGATAGATATCAGCCATGCTCTACGCCAACTGAGCGCGGCTTATCACCGATAACTGTTGCTCCCCGTGTATTGTTTACGCCGTAGGCGAAGCTGGAGTGTCCTCTCCAGGTTTTAGTGGTCGGACATTAGCCAGGGCGAGTTGATGTGGAGGACAGGCTGTTGCCCATGCAGTATGTCCCCCCTTTCCACGTCGCTGGTGGATACAAAGGAATAGTCAGGCTATTACAATTTGGCACCAGCGACGTCGCAGGAGCTGCTGGGACAAGGTTGCAAGCAACAACGCCTTAAGGGCTGTAACTCCGGATTTTTCCTCGAGGTTTACTCCTGAAGCCTTTTCCATGTCTGGATATAGCTGCAAGGCAGTGGCGGTTTGGAGTCAGAGTTTTCCTTCTCCTAGACACATTGCCATCCAACAACTGGTTTTACAGCGCCAGTGACTCGCTTTTTCCCCTTTTCTTGTCAGTAACAGCAGTTTTGCTGGGCTGGAAGCTAGCCACATGAGAAGGCCAGGAGTTGGACTTAGTTGTCAGAGGCTATTTGAGATGCACGCCATTTGGAGCACTTTGTAAGCAATGGGAACTTATCCCCATTGCCACTCCACACTATGACAACCTTCAGGAACCCAGATACATTAATATAAATAAATTATATATATATATATATATATATATATATATATATATATATATATATATATATATATATATATATATATATATATATATATATATAAATATTGTGTTGTATTGGAGGTGCCTCATAAGTGTGTACAATGTATGTTTATTGTTCAATATAAAAAAATAAGAGCAGCACGGTGGAAACAGGGGGTTAGTGCATGTGCCTCACAATACGAAGGTTCTGAGTTCAAGCCCGGACTAGAGATCTTTCTATGTGGGGTTTGTATGTTCTCCCTGTGACTGTGTTCCCTTCGGGTACTCCGGCTTCCTCCCACCTCCAAAGATATGCACTTGGGGATAGGTTGATTGGCAACACTAAATTGGCCCTAGTGTGTGAATGTGAGTGTGAATGTTGTCTGTCTATCTGTGTTGGCCCTGCGATGAGATGGTGACTTGTCCAGGGTGTACCGCGCCTCCCGCCCGAATGCAGCTGAGATAGGCTCCAGCACCCCCCGCGACCCCACAAGGTACCTTGGAGGACCGGTTGAATTTAAAACAAAATGTACACAGGATATATAAGGAGGTGCTCTCCACTTAATATGTTTGACAATAAAACATATTTGAAGTCTTTGATTCTTGCAGATTTTGTTGTTTGATTGTATCCTAACAATGTGTCGTGGGTTAATAAACATCCTGGATGTGTCTCTCAATAAATGATGAAAATGCGGCTTAAGTGCAGTCATGTCTAACTGTTAGCCTTGGACGTATAGTATTTACAGGTAAAATATATATATATTTTTTTTTTTAAGGTTTGAGTGTTTTTCTTGTGTTGCTCACTTTCTCTCCATGGCAACATGATAACTGCTTTGTTATTTTTGTATACTTACACGCTGGCGAGGACCAGAGGGCGGTAGCACATTACAGCAGTTTTAAAGTCGCTGCTTTGGCTCCCCATCCGCTTCAAGGTGGATTTTAAAGTTGTACTATTAGTTTTTAAATATCTTAATGGCCTTCTGATCTATTTGACCTGCTTTTTTTTTTTTACTGTATCAACCCTTGCGGAACCTAAGGTCCTCAGGGCTGCAGATAGCGTTTAAATTAAAAACAGAAAAAGGCTAATGACACACCTTTTTAATCAGGCTTTTTACTGATCATCTGTTTTTTAAATTATTTTATTGTGTTGTTTTCTATCTTAATCAATAATATTAACACTATTATTTTCTCAATAATATGTTTTTTATTAACTTAATAATGCAATATTTAGATTATAATTTAATTATTATAATAGATTGTAATTTTCACATATATTTTATCATATGTTTTATACTATATATGTTTTTAAATGGCGTTAATTTTAGTTATTCTCCAGTGTGGACAATAACTAAAAATTTCCTCAAATTTTCAGTGTTATGCCATGTTTTGTTTTTGCTTTGGTATTGTCAGTAGGGCTGTGTGTGTATTCCACTTTTCTTCTATTATAATTATTTTTGTTTAGTTTTGTACAACACTTTGTGTTTGCTACTTGCCTGTGCAAGAAAAGTGCTATATAAATAAAGTCTGATTTGATCTGATTTGATAAGCTGATTTATTTATCGTTAATCAACAACAAAATAAAACAATTAAAAAACAGTTTCCCATCTTTAAATGAGTTTGAGGGGGTTATTTCATACAATTACACCTTTAAAGATGCCTAAAAAAAGATTCTGGCTTTGTTGTTCCCTCTGATTGTAAAAAAGACAAAGAAAAGCATAACGGTGAGGAAAGGTTAAGCCGTGTTCTTCAGCAGATCATCCAGAAGACGTTCACACAAATACAGGCAGCGAGGAATGTGGAAGGGTCCTGAATCGTTGGCAGAAGAGTTTTGCAAACAGTGAAAATGCAAAGATGCAAAAGATGGACACTGCATGTTCTTACCCTTAAAGGGGCCTCCTTTAAAATCTAGTACGACGTTGCCATCTTGCGACAAGTAGCCAAACCATTCACCATTGTGGCCGTCAGAAAACTGCACACAGTAGATGAGAGAAATGTAACCCACTAATATTTAACCCGAGTGGGAGAACAGTCATCACATTTTTGTACATCAAATTTGGAAAGTTCCCCACTATTGGACTTTGTTAGCAAACAAACTAAATGTTTTGTCGGTGTATTTTTTTCAACATTAATGTCAATTTTGGTCGAGACCTATTCTGATCTGATACGATATCAGCAAGAATCATGCAAATTTGTATTGTTATTATTATTTATTTTTTTTTGTCACCTTTTTTGTAAGGGGCGCCGGAAGTTGGCAGACCCGTCAGTGATCCTGTTCTGTCTCCCTGTAATGTTTGTCTGATCTTGAATGAGATTGTGCTGAAAATTTTAATTTCCCCTCGGGGATTAATAAAGTATTTCTGATTTTGATTTTGATTCTGATCAGGAAAAATGAGTCAAACAGAACAATGGTACACTAACTTATTAAATATTAACCATCTGGAATGAAATTATGCTGTATTTAAATTAAAGTGGAATGGTAATTTGTTTTTGCTCACAATAATTCATGAAGTTAAGTTCATGACACAGTAAGTTGAATGATGTGGACACGTTTGTTACTGGAATGTGTAAGCAATATGCAAGTACAGTTATTTGATACTTCTTTATATTGGCAAATGTGCAGTTTTATTGTTCAATGATTATTACTTATGACTTTAGTAATATAGAAGAAACTGTGTGTTTATTGGAAGACATTTAGACGTTAACTGGCTGTCCAGCTTTGCACAAGTAAACACTCTTGTATTGCACATGAGATATCTAGTAAACACACTGCAGGACAGCTTGTATCGCTATCACACACAAGTACACACGCTGCAGGACTGCTTGTATCGCACATGATATCACACACAAGTAAACACGCTGCAGGACTGTTTGTATCGCATATGATATCACACACAAGTACACACGCTGCAGGACTGCTTGTATCGCACATAATTCACACACAAGTAAACATGCAGCAGGACTCCTTGTATCGCACATGATATCACACACAAGTAAACAGGCTTGCAGGACTCCTTGTATCAAACATGATATCACACACAAGTACACACGCTGCAGGACTGCTTGTATCGCACATAATTCACACGCAAGTAAACATGCTGCAGGACTCCTTGTATCACACACGATATCACACACAAGTAAATGGTAAATGGGTTATACTTGTACTTTCTACCTTCAAGGCACTCAAAGCGCTTTGACACTATTTACACATACATGCACATACACGTTCACTGATGGCGGGAGCTGCCATGCAAGGCGTTAACCAAGGGTGAAGTGTCTTGCTTAAGGACACAACAGACATGACTAGAAGCCGAGAATCAAACCAAGAACACTCAGGTTGCTGGCACAGCCACTCTCCCAACCGCACCACGCCGTCCCCGCTGCAGGACTGCTTGTATCGCACATAATATCACACAAAAGTAAACATGCTGCATGACTGCTTTTATCGGACATGATATCACACAAAAGTAAACAGTCTGCAGGACTCCTTGTATCGCATATGATATCACTCACAAGTAAACAAGCTGCAGTACTGCTTGTATCAGACATGATATCACACACAAGTAAACACGCTGCAGGACAGCTCGTATCGTACATGATATCACACACACAAGTAAACACACTGCAGGACTGCTCGTATCGCACATGATATCACACAAGTAAACACGCTGTCCAGGCCGGAACCAATTATTCATATTTACATTGTTTCCTACGGAGAAATTTGCTTCACTATACAAACTTTCCCACTGATAAACCCTGAAAAAGAACTAGGTTGGTAAATCGGGGTGACGCCGTACCTTTAATTGGTACTTACGTGGCTAAAGGCGTATTCAAACACTTGAGAGAAGGTCTCGAGCAGGTGTGGCGTTTTGGTGCGGCTGTAGGCCATGAGGAAGGCAATGAGAGCCTCGCAGTGAGGCCACCACAGCTTCATGTTCCACTCCAACTGCCCAAACACAAAAACACTCGCATGTCAGCGTTGCTCCACTTAGGAGTCAAGCAAATGGCAGAACATCAAATCACCGCGTCATGAAACATAGAGCTGGTTGATACTACAAACTAAAAACACACATATTAGTCTTTAAAAATATGTATACTTTTCTTTCAGCATTTTATTGAAAATAAATTACATGCATTATAGCGAATATGCAAATTATATGATGACGTCATCTTGATACCGCCCAGGACCATGAATAGATTGCTGTTCCATGGGAAACACTGAGTCGACTGTATAATTACACTCTGTAAAATGTGTATTTTATTCATATTTTTGAAGAACGGATAACTAACAAAAACTACGACTACTGTACTAGAGGTGGGAAGCTTCGGGCACCACACGATTCCGATTCGATTCGTAATCTATTCACGATTCTCGTCACATATTATTTGGTACATGAATTATAATAAAACCTTTTTCAAAAGGGGTTACAGATTGAAAAACCTCCTCTAGGCTGCTGACATATGATTTAAAGCAGGGGTGTCCAACCTTAACGAAATAAAGTAACTATATATATATATATATATATATATATATATATATATATATATATATATATATATATATATATCCATCCATCCATCCATCCATTTCCTACCGCTTGTGCCTTAAGGCAGTGGTCTCCAACCACCGGGCCGCGGCCCGGTACCGGTCCATGGATCGATTGGTACCGGGCCGCACAAGAAATAAAAATAAATAAATAAATAAATAAAACATTTATTATTATTTATAAAATCAACATAAAAAACACAAGATACACTTACAATGAGTGAACCAACCCAAAAAACCTCCCTCCCCCATTTACACACATTTGCACAAACCGACAGCCATCAGACTGTATAATGCATATGTTCCTTCTTGACTGCACTTAAATGTAGAGTATATGTAGTATATGCAGAATATATTTATATTATTATATATATATAATATATCATATATATTACATTATTTATTATTATTCTTGTCTATTGTGAGCGAACTGTGGTGCTGAATTTCCCCCAGGGATCAATAAAGTACTATCTGTTCTATTCTATTCTATTCTATTCTAAAAGGGTTGTTTCTTTCTGTTATTAATATTTCTGGTTCCTACATTATACATCAATATAGATTAATACAGTCTGCAGGGATACAGTCCGTAAGAACACATTATTGTATTTCTTTATGACAAAAAAAATAAAAAAATAAAATCAATATTAATAATAATAATATAATTAATAGTTGTTTTGTTTATAAAAATATTTTAATTATTTAAAAATAAATGCTCTTGTTATTTTTTTTTTTTAATCGATTCTCAAAATGTATGAATCAATTTAGAATCGGAATGACAATAGAAATGAATAGAAATCGAGGTTTGGATGTGAATCGATTTGTATTATAGGGGAGGGACTCTTTGAGCACTTAACGATTCCAATTCCTGGGTGACGATTCATAGTCGAGTCTAGATTCAAACCGATTCTCGCAATGTATTATAATACAACTTTGGTATAGGTCACAGGTTAGACAAGGTTCTTCTGCTTCCATGGAGATGACTTAAATATGTATTTTAAAAAATACATGACCTAAAAATGTCTTTTGAAAAATAGATTTTATAAAGGAAATAAATCAATCAATATATATATATTTTTTTTACCGATTTCTGGAGAATTAAGAATCGATTTAGCTCTGAGCCTACTAAACAAACCAAATATCCTTATCTCATATATGTTACTGTAGTGCGGCGGGCATGGTAAGGTGTCAGGAGGGTGTGAGTAAACAATACACACGTCTTCAGCTAGATGGCATGTATTGTAGGTGCTAGTGCCAGCAGATCTTTTTTTTTTTTTTTTTCACTGATAAATAGATATTAAGTTCTCAATCGTATTTCAATTTTAAGGGGGGCGTGAAAAAATGTCCTCAAGGGGGAGGCATGACAAAAAATAATTGAGAAGCACTGCCTTAGCCTACTAAACAAACCGGGTAGCCTTATCTCTAATATTTTACTGTAGTGAGGCGGGCATGGAAAGGTGTCGGGGGGGAGGGGGGGGGGGGGGGGGTGAGAAAACAATACATACGTCTTCAGCTAGGTGGCATGTACTGTCGGTGCTAGAGCCAGCAGCTCATTGAGTTTGTTGTACTGATACACAAATATTATTAGGTTCTCAATTGTATTTAAATTTTAGGGGGGGGAGTGGAAGTACTGCCTTAGCCTATTAAACTAAATAGCCTTAACAACATGGACTTTTGTCTCTACATGGTTTACAATCACTCCCCAGAAATCATGGCAGTAAATAAATAACCTCTTTCTTGTGACTTTGTGGATTATTTTGGAGTCAAAAAAGTGTTTGTTTGTCACCTGTGTGGGGCAGTGGCCATCCACATCCAGGAAGTAGAGGAGGCCACCATGTTCTCGGTCCCAGCCGCATTTAAAGGGTAACTCCACAAACTTGTGGATGGCGGTGGCCTGCAGCTGCTGGTCTCCCCATTGCTTGGCGTGCTCCAGCAGGAACCAGCCTGCTTCCAGGGCGTGGCCTGAGCAGAAGAACGTCAAACTGTAAATATTGACTCAATACTTGCATGACTTGGCCAAAAGTACCTGGATTCTGCAGCCGGCCTTGACAGCCCGGTAACTCTGTTCCCTCCGGCGACACGTTCTCTAAGATAGCTGTGCCCCCCCTCTGTGTGAGGAAAGTAAATATGGTTTGGGATATTTGCATATCTCATGAACGTGAACGCTGCAAATAATACATACATACAATAGTTTGATTTAAAAAACTATGTCAATAGTACACCATAACTCAAGGGTGTCCAAAGTGCGGCTCGTAGCTAATTTTTAAACAACCCGTGTCACAATCGTTAGCATACTTGACAAATCATACCTGTTGGCATGCTAACGCTAGCATGCTAGCTTTTTTTTTAAAGTTAATTTTTCACCTCAGCCATATTGTGTTACTTGATGCATGCTAACATTAGCAGGTCAGCATTTTTCAGGTACAGTAGGAAGGGGTTCATTCATTCATAGGGCCCCATTTGTCACGGTTTACCTCACAAATGAAACGTGAGTGCGGAGTGCACTATTTAGCGTCACATAAGCCGCCAGATGGCAGTTGAGTGTTGAGTATTTTAAAATGTGTTTTGTGACAATTCCAACTTTGACCACAGCGTCAGCTGCTATGTAGCCTTCACGGAAGATCCACCCAGGAATGAAACCCTTCCCTACTGTACACACCCCGGAGTAACATATTTTGATATTTGATGCATGTTATAGTTAGCATTTTAACATGCTACCATGACCATGCTAGATTTTTTTTAAAGCTAATCTAGCAGGTACACACCTCAAAATGATACCTGTTAGCAAACTAACATTTGTATGCTAACTTTGTTTTAAAACTCATTTTGCCACTCAGCCATATTTTGGTACTTGATGCATGCTAGCCTTAGCAAGCTCGCATTTCAAATACATATTTCGGGTACAGAAGGGTGATTCACATGGCTGTCATATGTTGTGGTTTACCTGACACATAAAACATGACTGGGGTTGAACTATTCTCTTTAGCCGCTAGGTGGCAGAAGAGTGTTGAGTGTGTTTGGTAGTAATTCCAACTTTGACCACAGCGTCAGTGCAATGTCAGATCCACCCAGGAAGTGGGGCCATATGAATCCCTTCACCACTGTACACAACTCAGGGTAATATATGTTGGTACTTGACATATGCTACAATTAGCATTTTAACATGCTAAAATTAGCATGCCAGACTGTTTTAGCTAATTTAGCAGGTATGCACTTCATATATTTTGGTATTTTACTAATGCTAACTTTATGCATGCTATTGTTGGTATGCTAGCTTTTATTTTAGCTCATTTTGTCTTACTTGACGCCATCTGGCCAGTGTGCTAACTGTTAGCATTTCAGTTCGGCTAAGGCTCTTCAACAATCGCATTGCAATTTGTAGTACTGTGATCGCTAACAGCCAGTTTCACTCGGAATCATCAGCATTTTTCCCTGAATCTGTGAATTATCATCGCCCTCCGTTGTCATGGTAATGAACAAGGATGACATGTTGATACCTGAATATGTTGGAGTATCTGCTGCACACACCAGCTGCCCAGCTCCTTGTACTTTAGCACAACGTCCTGCTCCCGGCTGTCCGTGATCTGCTGCACTAAACACAGCAGCATCATGGGAACAGCCATGCTGCTGGTGGGCGTGTCTCCGGCCAGCTCGGGTCGACCCAGACCTTTTGGGTCAACCCGAACCCAGAAGATGAGCTGCGCCATCATCTGTTCAGCTTCTTTCTGGGGGGACAGGAGGCAGTTGCATTGTTCTGTTCAGACATAATTTCCAAACATCTTCTTCAAATGTATTGATCAATAAATAATCAATCATAATTCAATATGTGACGCCACATTTTGTTCAATATGTCAGTAGGGACGGGTGCAGAATTTGGTAATATCGGGAACCGATTCAAGTATAAACAAAAGATACCCATTTTGGCATATTTGTTCCACGTGATGTCACCTCCGGTTGCACCGACTCAAAACACTTGGCGGGCAAACAGGCGCGTTAGTAGCGGACTGCCTCTAAGTGACGTTGCAATTTTCCATGCCAACAAAACGACCATGCTTGATAGAGAGTGCTCGAAAGTAAGGCTATACCTTTTAAAATGTGCTAGCTCGATGCCAATTTATATTGGATATGCCATATTGGGGGTGCTCAAAAAAATCGATTCACATCCAATTTGCGATATTTTTTCCATTTCCGATTCTAAATCGGTTTAGAATGTTATTGAAAATAGAAATGTGTTTAACTTTCTGTTTTATTATACATTTTTGAAGAGACCTTTTTAGGCAATGTACACGTCGGCAACCTAGACAAGGTTTTGTAACCCGTAATTTGTTTTGAAAAAGTTTTATTAACCAAATAATATATTGCAAGAATGGAAAAATTGTGTTGAATCGAGAATCGATTTTGATTCAAATCGCCACCCCAACAATCGGATCGAGTCTTGAGATGCCCCCAGATTCCCACCTCTATGCGCATACTAATGATTAGCATTAGCGATTTTACATGGCAATTTCAACACCCTTCAAATGTGTTAATAAAAAACAAATAACTAAAATGCACGTTACAACCCAACATCTGGTGTGTGATAAGTACAATGATTACAGTAGAAACACTTTGTAGGACTCGACAAAACACCGGCACATTCAACTTAGAAGCAAAGACTACTTTCTGACTACGGCAACACACTGTAGCCTTTACACTACTGCCATCTAACATCTTGGAATGGCAAGTGCATGCAAAGTCTACTACCATAAAATCCAGACTATAAGCCGCTGCTTTTTTCCTACACTTTGAACACTGCAGCCTACAAGTCGGTGCGGCTAACTTGTGAATTTTTATTTGCTGACAGCCATAATAAAAATAGTTTAAAAAACAAAGCAAATACAAAGTAAAAAAAATAAATAGAAAGTGTTTTATTATTTGTGCTATGGCGCCATGCTGTAGTGTCCTTCCATTTAGTGCTTCCAACCGGAAGTATAAATGCTGTTCAGTCCAGCCGTGCATATCATTTATACTCGTATGGATTCTTCGTCCAGCACTCCAAGCAACATTTGTAAGTTTTGCAATAGAACTAAAACAATTCTTACTTACTGAATTGTCCCATGTATGATGTCTGTCGGAGTGTTTTCATGCATATTTGTACGTGCTATCATAATGACATCAAGTGAGCATCGTTAGCATTATTGTGTATGCTAACACATGTCTATGTTAGTATCATCTCCTCTCTGAGCTGCCACCTTATCGTGGTAGAGGAGTTTGCGTGTCCCAATGATCCTAGGAGCTATGTTGTCCGGGGGCTTCCATGCCCCCTGGTAGGGTCTCCCAAGACCAACAGGTCCTAGGTGAGGGATCAGACAAAGAGCAGCTCGAAGACTTCTATAGGAATACAAAAACAGAGACTCCGATTTCCCTCGCCCGGACGCGGGTCACCGGGGCTCCCCTCTGGAGCCAGGCCCGGAGTTGGGACACGATGGCGAGGGCCTGGTGGCCGGGCCTGTCCCCATGGGGCCCAGCCAGGCACAGCCTGAAGAGGCAACATGGGTCCCCCCTCCATTGGGCTCACCACTCATGGGAGGGGCCATAGAGGTCGAGTGCGTTGTGAGCTGGGCGGAAGCCGAAGGCAGGGCACTTGGCGGTCCAATCCTCAGCTACATAAGCTAGCTCTTGGGACGTGGAATGTCAACTCGCTGGAGGGGTAGGAGCCTGAGCTAGTGCGCGAGGTGGAGAAGTTCAGGCTGGATATAAACTGACTCACTTCGACGCACAGCAAAGGCTCTGGAACCAGTTCTCTCAAGAAGGGCTGGCCCCTCTTCCACACTGGCGTTGCACACAGTGAGAGGCGACGGGCTGGGGTGGCAATTCTTGTTGCCCCCCGGCTCAAAGTCTGCACGTTGGAGTTCAACCCGGTGGATGAGAGGGTAGCTTCCCTCCGCCTTCGGGTGGGAGGGACAGGTCCTGACTGTTGTTTGTGCTTACGCACCAAACAGCAGTTCAGAGTATCCACCCTTTTTGGATACACTCGGGGGAGTACTGGAAAGTGCTCCCACCAGGTAATTTCCTTGTCTTACTGGGGGACTTCAACGCTCATGTTGGCAATGACAGTGAAACTTGAAGAGGCGTGATTGGGAAGAACGGCCGCCCGGATCTGAACTCGAGTGGTGTTTTGTTATTGGACTTTTGTGCTCGTCACAGATTGTCCATAACAAACACCATGTTCAAACATAAGGGTGTTCATATGTGCACTTGGCACCAGGACACCCTAGGCCGCAGTTCCATGACCGACTTTGCAGTTGTGTCATCAGGTTTGCGGCCTCATGTTTTGGGCACTCGGGTGAAGAGAGGGGCGGAGTTGGCTGCGATGGTGGGGGAGGATGCCGGACAGACCTGGCAGGCCCAAATGCATTGTGAAGGTCTGCTGGGAACGTCCAGCAGAGTTTCCTGTCAGAGAGAGTTTGAATTCCCACCTCCAGAAGAACTTTGAACATGTCACGAGGGAGGTGCTGGACATTGAGTCCGAGTGGACCATGTTCCGCACCTCTATTGTCAAGGCGGCTGATTGGAGCTGTGGCCGCAAGGTAGTTGGTGCCTGTCGTGGCAGTAATCCTAGAACCCGTTGGTGGACACCAGCGGTGAGGGATTCCGTCAAGCTGAAGAAAAAGTCCTATCGGGTTTTTTTGGCTCATAGTACTCTGGAGGCAGTGGACAGGTACCGACAGGCCAAGAGGTGTGCGGCTTCAGTGGTCGCGGAGGCAAAAACTCGGACATGGGAGGAGTTCGGGGAAACCATAGAAAACGACTTCCGGACGGCTTCGAAGTGATTCTGGACCACCATCCACCGCCTCAGGAAGGGGAATCTGTCAACACCGTGTATGGTGAGGACGGTGTTCTGCTGACCTCGACTGCGGATGTTGTGGATCGGTGGAGGGAATACTTCGAAGACCTCCTCAATCCCACCAACACATATTCCTATGAGGAAGCAGTGCCTGGGGAATCTTTGGTGGGTCTCCTATTTCTGGGGTTGAGGTTGCTGAGGTAGTTAAAAAGCTCCTCGGTGGCAAGGCACCAGGGGTGGATGAGAACCGCCCGGAGTTTCATAAGGCTCTGGATGCTGTGGGGCTGTCTTGGTTGACAAGACTCTGCAGCATTGCGTGGACATCGGGGGCGGTACCTCTGGATTGGCAGTCCGGGGTGGTGGTTCCTCTCTTTAAGAAGGGGAACCGGAGGGTGTGTTCCAACTATCGTGGGATCACACTCCTCAGCCTTCCCGGTAAGGTCTATTCATGTGTACTGGAGAGGAGGCTACGCCGGATAGTCGAACCTCAGATTCAGGAGGAACAGTGTGGTTTTCGTCTTGGTCGTGGAACTGTGGACCGGCTCTATACTCTTGGCAGAGTCCTTGAAGTTTCATGGGAGTTTGCTCAACCAGTCTACATGTGCTTTGTGGACTAGGAGAAGGCATTCGACCGTGTCCCTCGGAAAGTCCTGTGGGGAGTGCTCAGAGAGTATGGGGTATCGGACTGTCTGATTTTGGCGGTCTGCTCCCTGTACGATCAGTGTCAGAGCTTGGTCCGCATTGCCGGCGGTAAGTCGAACACGTTTCCTGTGAGGGTTGGACTCCGCCAAGGCTGCCCTTTGTCACCGATTCTGTTCATAACTTTTATAGACAGAATTTTTAGGCGCAGTCAGGGCGTTGAGGGGATCCGGTTTGGTGACTGCAGGATTAGGTCTCTGTTTTTTGCAGATGATGTGGTCCTGATGGCTTCATCTGGCCAGGATCTTTAGCTCTCACTGGATCGGCTCACAGCCGAGTGTGAAGCGACTGGGATGAGAATCAGCACCTCCAAGTCCGAGTCCATGGTCCTCGCCCGGTAAAGGGTGGAGTGCCATGTCCAGGTTGGGGTAAAGACCCTGCCCCAAGTGGAGGAGTTCAAGTACCTGGGAGTCTTGTTCACGAGTGAGGGAAGAATGGATCGTGAGATTGACAGGCGGATTGGTGCGGCGTCTTCAGTAATGCGGATGCTATATCAATCCGTTGTGGTGAAGAAGGAGCTGAGCCGGAAGGCAAAGCTCTCAATTTACCGGTCGATCTATGTTCCCATCCTCACCTTTGGTCATGAGCTTTGGGTTATGACCGAAAGGACAAGATCACGGGTACAAGCAGCTGAAATTAGTTTCCTCCGCCGGGTGGCGGGGCTCTCCCTTAGAGATAGGGTGAGAGGCTCTGCCATCCGGAGGGAGCTCAAAGTAAAGCCGCTGCTCCTCCACATCGAGAGGAGCCAGATGAGGTGGTTCGGGCATCTGGTCAGGATGCCACCCAAACGCCTCCCACGTCCGACCGGTAGGAGGCCACGGGGAAGACCCAGGACACGGTGTGAAGACTGTATCCTGGCTGGCCTGGGAACGCCTCGGGATCCCCCGGGAAGAGCTGGACGAAGTGGCTGGGGAGAGGGAAGTCTGCTTAGGCTGCTGCCCCCGTGACCTGACCTTGGATAAGCGGAAGAAGATGGATAGATGGATGATTCGCAAATCCTTTTCAACTTATATTCAATTGAATACACTGCAAAGACAAGATATTTAATGTTCGAACTGAGGAACTTTTTTTTTTTTTGCAAATAATCATTAACTTAGAATTTAATGTCAGCAACACATTGCAGAAAAGTTGGCACATAGGCATTTTTACCACTGTGTTATGGCCTTTCCTATTAACAACACTCCGTAAACGTTTGGGATTTGAGGAGACCAATTTTTTAAGATTTTCCGGTGGAATTCTTTCCCATTCTTGCTTGATAAACAGCTAAAGTTGTTCAACAGTCTGGGGTTTCCGTTTTCGTATTTTATGCTTCATTATGCACCACACATTTTCAACGGGAGACAGGTCTGGACAACAGGCAGGCCAGTCTAGTACCCACACTCTTTTACTATGAAGCCACGCTGTTGTAGCACGTGCAGAATGTGGTTTGGCATTGTCTTGCTGAAATAAGCAGGGGCGTTCATGAAAAAGACGTTGATTGGATGGCATCATATGTTGCTCCAAAGCCTTTATGTACCTTTCAGCATTAATGGTGCCTTCACAGATGTGTAAGTTACCCATGCCTTGGGCACTAATACACCCCCATACCATCACACATGTCCGGAGGACACAAGGTCCACAGTTTCCAAAAACAATTTGAAACGTGGACTCGTCAGATCACAGAACACTTTTACACTTTGCTTCAGTCCAGGCGTTTCTGGGTGTTATTGATGAATGGCTTTGGCTTTGCATAGTAGAGTTTTAACATGCACTTACAGATGTAGTGACCAACTGTAGTTACTGACAGTGGTTTTCTGAAGGGTTCCTGAGCCCATGTGGTGATATCCTTTACACACGCTTTTTGATGTATTACCACCTGAGGGACCGAAGGTCACGGGCATTGCCGCTTACGTGCAGTGATTTCTCCAGATTTTCTGAACCTGGTGATTTTACGGACCGTAGATGGTGAAATCCCTAAATTCCCTGCAATTGCTGGTTGAGAAAGGTTATTCTTAAACTGTTCGACAATTTACTTATGCATTTGTTCACAAAGTGGTGACCCTCCCCCCATCCATGTTTGTGAATCACTGAGCATTTCATGGAAGCTGCTTTTATACGCAATTATGGCACCCTCCTGTTCCCAATTAGCCTGTTCACCTGTGGTATGTTCCAAATAAGTGTTTGATGAGCAGTCCTCAACTTTCTTAGTCTTTTTTGCCACTTGTGCCAGCTTTTTTGAAACATGTTGCAGGCATCAAATTCCAAATGAGCTAATATTTGCAAAAAATAACAAAGTTTACCGGTTGGAACATTAAATATCATGTCTTTGCAGTCTATTCAGTTGAATATAGGTTGAAAAGGATTTGCAAATCATTGTATTCTGTTTTTATTCACTATTTACACAACGTGCCAACTTCACTGGTTTTGGGTTTTGTACAACGGCATTCTTTTTGTGTTGTTTCAGTTTCACAAATTCCTCAGTTAATTTACCCAAAACGTCATGGTGGAGTTATTGAGTCTGTTTAACTGATTGGTGAGCTAGCTTGCGCAGCTAGTGGGTCCATGACGATGACTTCTGTTTTGTATGATCAGCTGTGACTGCCGTGTTACAGACACCGGTTGTAAACAATTAAGGAATGTAAATAAACATTTTCCAAATATTTCTGAGTAAATAAGTCATTTCACAACGTATATATTTGCGGTTTATAGTCCAGTGCGGCTAATGTATGGAACAATAATTTTTTCCCCCTAACATTTTTGGGTGCGGCTTATATACTGGTGCGCTCTATAGTGCAGAAAATACGGTCTATCATGCTTGCAAATGATACCCAGAAGTGTTAGGAAATAAGATATAACAACAGTTATTATTAGCAGCTCACTGTTTATGAACGCATGAACACAAACTAAAGTACCCAAAACTGGTTCCAACTGGAATCATTTTCTAGACACCTGGAATTGGTACCGTATCGGTTCAAATATGAAAGGTATTTAATCCTAAAACACAAAAGGATGGGTTTGTTTCACATTCGAGCTGATACAGGATCATTTTTGTTTGTACTTTTGTGTGCGTTCAAGTGTTAATAAACGTTCATTTGTACAATAATTAAAATATTTGTTTTGTATTTAATTTTTCAACTGGAAGCTGATAATAATAACTGTGCTGTCCGTTTGTTATACAGTATATTCTAAATCTGCTTTGCTAGTATGCATTCATTTCCGTTTGTCCTAGGTGTGTAACCAGGAAGTTGTTACGTCTGCGGGGACGCATAGCTGCGCTGGTGTGTTCCTTCCAAGGCAGATGACAAGCAGGAGCGGCGTGCAGGTAAGATTTAAGTTTCTTTTAATACATTATTTTAAGGCAGGATCAAAATTACAAAACAGAGGACGCTAGCAAGCGTGGAGCTAAACAAAAACCAAAATGTCACCAAGGGTGATAAACAAGGAATGCTAGCGTGCACAAACTTACTACAACGAGGAGAAAACCAGGGGAAACGTAAATGTTGCATAAAGCAAACATTGACCCAGCACTTACTGCTGGGTGACAGGAAACTATAAAGGGGAGTGATTAGCCAAAACACCTGGTGGAAACACTAATTGCAAAACTAAGACAGGTGAGGAGAATCAGTGCCCATGGAAACCAACAATGAACAGGGAAAGAGGGTGCACCCAGGAAACAGACTAAAACAGAAACATAACCGACATAAATCATGCCATGATCCGGGTAACGGATCATGACATAACCCCCCCCTTAAGGGACGGATCCCAGACGTCCCAAACTAGAAACCCCTCCCCAACAAAAAAAAAAACAGAAAGTCAAAAGTCACGGGAGGGTGGAGGGAGGACTTGGTGGTGGGCCGCCAGGCCATGTGTCCCCGAAGCCACCGGGGACAAGTCAGGTGGCGGCGGCGGGTGGATTGTCGCCGCAATCGTTGAGGCGGGCGACCTCGGAACGGCCATGTCTGTGGCCGTTGAGGAGGCGGACGAAACTGGCGCCAGAACCTCAGCAGTCTTTGAGTCCTGTACCAAAGTCTGGGGCGTCGCTGCTGTTGGCGCCCAAGGCGTCCATGAAAAGTCCAGAAACGACGAGGTGGGCGGCGCCGTGGTGCGGCCCGCCAGACATGAGGAGGTGGGCGGCGCCGAGGCGCGGCCCGCCGGACACGAGGAGGCGTCGTCGCCGTGGAAGCAGGAGGCGTCGGCGGAGCAGGCGGCTCGTCTGTCGGCGTGGGCGGAGCCAGAGGCGGAGCAGGCGGCTCGTCTGTCGGCGTGGGCGGAGCCAGAGGCGGAGCAGGCGGCTCGTCTGTCGGCGTGGGCAGAGCCAGAGACGGAGCAGGCGGCTCGTCTGTAGGTGGTGGATGTCTCAGCTGGACTGCTGGGTTGGCTGTAGGGGGAATCATCACCTGCAGTGCGGAGAGTATACTTCCCAGCTGTCTCTCCAAAGCACCAAGGCGGGCGTCTTGGCGTTCCGCTATGGCGTTGACGCAAGCCCCAAGAACGCCAAACTGTTCCTCTTGTTGTCCAAGTTGTTTGGCCTGTTGGTGCAATGCCCATTTTACTTGGTCGGAACCTGCGGGGTCTTGTGTGCTTTGCAGTGATGGAGCAGGAGGTGGAGAAGACTGAGCAGCACGTGGTACAGCAGGAAGTGGGGACGAAGCAGACAGCGCCCCCGCTGGAGGAGAGGCAGGCAGCAACCTCAGTGGAATGAGGTCTGCTTGCCCCGCTGACACGCTACCAGCACTGGCCCCCCCCTCAGGAAGCAGATTCCAGATGCTGGATGGAGCTGGTGGGGGGGGCGCTTGTGAGAGTTCGGCGGGAGCAGAGGGCACGGGCGGGTGGGCTCTAGGAAGCCTGGAAGCTGGCCTTGTGCGTGTGCGCCGCTGTCGCCTTTCTGGACAGTTGCCAGCAGGTGGTGACTGAGGGGAGGAGAAGCCGCACGGGAAGAGCCTGGCAGACCATGTTGAGGGCAAAGTGTCCGTGTTGTACCCCTTCTGCGCCTGCGCTGAACTGGCCCGCTGCCCGAGCCTTCGCGTACCGGGTGGGGTAGACGACGTCCGGGTGGCTTGAGAGTGGGGGAGGAAACGGGTCTCTGCTTCCGTCAACTTAGCCATTAGCTGCCCCCATGCTACCAGGGCGTCGGCCGGAAGGTCTTCTTCGGACAGCTCGGCTTCGTCCTCGTAGTGCCACGGCTGGGTGTCCGCTTGGAGTTCCAGGAGGATCTCTTGTTCGTCTATGTTGGATAGGAACATTTCGTCTGGCTGGGTCAATCTGTTACGTCTGCGGGGACGCATAGCTGCGCTGGTGTGTTCCTTCCAAGGCAGATGACAAGCAGGAGCGGAGTGCAGGTAAGATTTAAGTTTCTTTTAATAAATTATTTTAAGGCAGGATCAAAATTACAAAACAGAGGACGCTAGCAAGCGTGGAGCTAAACAAAAACCAAAATGTCACCAAGGGTGATAAACAAGGAATGCTAGCGTGCACAAACTTACTACAACGAGGAGAAAACCAGGGGAAACGTAAATGTTGCATAAAGCAAACATTGACCCAGCACTTACTGCTGGGTGACAGGAAACTATAAAGGGGAGTGATTAGCCAAAACACCTGGTGGAAACACTAATTGCAAAACTAAGACAGGTGAGGAGAATCAGTGCCCATGGAAACCAACAATAAACAGGGAAAGAGGGTGCACCCAGGAAACAGACTAAAACAGAAACATAACCGACATAAATCATGCCATGATCCGGGTAACGGATCATGACAGAAGTAGTCTTTGCCACTGAGTTGAATGTGCCAGTCTTGTATTTTGTTGAGTCCTACAAAATGTTTATACTGTAAGTATTGTACTTAATACACATCAGCTGTTATATGTAACTTGCAACTTAGTTGTAATCTTTATTAACACATTTGGAGGTGTCGAAACCACCATGTATAATCGCTAATGCTAATGAGGAGCAGTCTTGGGTTGATTACTGAAAACCAGTAACTAGTTACAGTTACTAGTTACTTTATTTCCTAAGTAACTAAGTTACTAACTCAGTTACTTACACCAAAAAGTAATGCGTTACTGTGAAAAGTAACTATTTAGTAACTTTTTTTTTTCCTCTTTTTTTTTTAAAAGCTCCCATTAATGCCCTTTTAGCCTTCATTTCAGTACTGTTAGTGCACTGGAGAATAAAACAATGTGTTGATCAACTTGACATGCATTTGCACCACTGAATCTTTGCTAAGCAATGTGGTCTACATACAACACACAAAGACAAAGATATGTTTCAAAGGGCCAATTTATTTCAGGCCAGAACAAATTGACAATACTATTTTAAATAGCTGCAACATAACATACATAAGTAACAAACAGCATAATAACAACATAGCTGTAAACCTGGCTTCACCTAAGGAAGGCACACGTGACATACACAAAGCCTAACCAGGCAGATTTGAATTGTTGTTTTGGGCAGTAGACGGGATCTTTGATCCAAGACACAACTTACATTTAACTAAAATGTTCTTTTCTTTGTGCTCGACAAAAGAAAAGAAGTGAGAATATCTCATACTTGCCAACCCTCCCGAATTTCAGTGCCTCTCCCCGGGACAACCATTCTCCCGAATTTCTCCCGATTTCCAGCAGAACTTAAGGCACGCCCCCTCCAGGTCCGTGCGGACCTGAGTGAGGACAGCCTGTCATCACGTCCGCTTGGCCAACCACAAAGTAACCACAGAACAATATACCGTATAGTGTTCTGTGATTACTTTTTGGTTGGCCAACGGTTTACGTTATATTGCGCGGGCACCCCTCCTCCCCTCTCCACACCCACACCCACACCCACACCCAGACACACACAGAGCGTGCCTCCGGCTTGTGACACAAGAGATTCAGAAGGACGACACTGCAGCGCTCCAATAAAACACACTCAGATCTTCTGTTTCTAGCCGATACTACATACAAAATAACGTAAAATAACACTGTAACGCATCATGTAGTAACGGTAACTGATTTACTGAATACAAAAAAAATAACGCGTTAGATTACCAGTTACCGCCGAAACTAACGGCGTTACGGTACTTACTTTGTAACGCGTTAGTCCCAACACTGATGAGGAGCATGTATATGGTATATCCAATGTAAATTCGCATCGAGCTAGCGCATTTTGTGAAGTGGAGCCATACTTTTGAGTGCTTTCTATCAAGCATGCTTGTTTTGTTGGCATGGAAAATTGCAACATTACTTTTCCGTTAGAGTTGACGTTACTCGGTGAAACCGACAGAATTCGGTCAGTCCTTATTAAAGGAAAGAACTCAGTACCCATCCCTATGTGCGACGCTTCGTACCCGCATATCCTCGTCTTTGGTGACTCGGCTGAGTTCGTCTAAGGCCATGACGTAGAAACACTCGCTGAATATGGTCCTTTGTACTTTCAACGCTTGACCGTCTCGTGTCAGGCAGAAAGCACACTTCCACTGACCACTGCCGCTAGAAACACGAGCGAACTTCCTGAGGAACGTCCCTCCTGAAAAGGAAGTGGAAATAGTCATTATTTAAAACCATAGCTACATGTTGCAGTCATGTTTATTCACAGCATTATCTGTTAGCGGCTGTTTGGGTTTGCATCATTTACTGCAGCAGTGTCCCAACTACGGCCCGTGGGCCAAATGCGGCCCGCCAACGTCTTCAATTCGGCCTGCAAGAAGTCATGACTTTAATAAAGAATTTAACCCAAAGGGAGATTTTACACATTTTAATTGTCTGACAACTTGGATGTTGCTATCATGCCGATATCTAGTAGAAAAAGTCAATAATTAAGGTCAATTAACTTTTATTACGCTTTACAAGACCCAATGCAAACAAAGAAAAAAAAGTAAAATTACAAAACAAAATGTCAACACACATGGTCACACATAACACAATCTGCTCACTGAACTTTGTGCATGATAAAAAATGTCCAGGCACCATAAAAAATGTTTAAATTACACCCAGCCATTACAAAGCATGATGGGAAAAAAAGGCAAAACACTCTTCATACTTATCCGTGTTTGGCACATTTTAGCTGCTTGATATTTCTGATTGATTACAAAACTTTAAGGAGGTTGTCATGGAAGTAAACAAGGTAGGACTCCAACTTTCACATACTCTTAATATCCTACATTATAATGTATATATACATACATATATATATATATATATATATATATATATGTATATGTATATATATATATATATATATATATATATATATATATATATATATATATATATATATATATATATATACATACATACATACAGGTAAAAGCCAGTAAATTAGAATATTTTGAAAAACTTGATTTATTTCAGTAATTGCATTCAAAAGGTGTAACTTGTACATTATATTTATTCATTGCACACAGACTGATGCATTCAAATGTTTATTTCATTTAATTTTGATGATTTGAAGTGGCAACAAATGAAAATCCAAAATTCCGTGTGTCACAAAATTAGAATATTACTTAAGGCTAATACAAAAAAGGGATTTTTAGAAATGTTGGCCAACTGAAAAGTATGAAAATGAAAAATATGAGCATGTACAATACTCAATACTTGGTTGGAGCTCCTTTTGCCTCAATTACTGCGTTAATGCGGCGTGGCATGGAGTCGATGAGTTTCTGGCACTGCTCAGGTGTTATGAGAGCCCAGGTTGCTCTGATAGTGGCCTTCAACTCTTCTGCGTTTTTGGGTCTGGCATTCTGCATCTTCCTTTTCACAATACCCCACAGATTTTCTATGGGGCTAAGGTCAGGGGAGTTGGCGGGCCAATTTAGAACAGAAATACCATGGTCCGTAAACCAGGCACGGGTAGATTTTGCGCTGTGTGCAGGCGCCAAGTCCTGTTGGAACTTGAAATCTCCATCTCCATAGAGCAGGTCAGCAGCAGGAAGCATGAAGTGCTCTAAAACTTGCTGGTAGACGGCTGCGTTGACCCTGGATCTCAGGAAACAGAGTGGACCGACACCAGCAGATGACATGGCACCCCAAACCATCACCCAACCATGCAAATTTTGCATTTCCTTTGGAAATCGAGGTCCCAGAGTCTGGAGGAAGACAGGAGAGGCACAGGATCCACGTTGCCTGAAGTCTAGTGTAAAGTTTCCACCATCAGTGATGGTTTGGGGTGCCATGTCATCTGCTGGTGTCGGTCCACTCTGTTTCCTGAGATCCAGGGTCAACGCAGCCGTCTACCAGCAAGTTTTAGAGCACTTCATGCTTCCTGCTGCTGACCTGCTCTATGGAGATGGAGATTTCAAGTTCCAACAGGACTTGGCGCCTGCACACAGCGCAAAATCTACCCGTGCCTGGTTTACGGACCATGGTATTTCTGTTCTAAATTGGCCCGCCAACTCCCCTGACCTTAGCCCCATAGAAAATCTGTGGGGTATTGTGAAAAGGAAGATGCAGAATGCCAGACCCAAAAACGCAGAAGAGTTGAAGGCCACTATCAGAGCAACCTGGGCTCTCATAACACCTGAGCAGTGCCAGAAACTCATCGACTCCATGCCACGCCGCATTAACGCAGTAATTGAGGCAAAAGGAGCTCCAACCAAGTATTGAGTATTGTACATGCTCATATTTTTCATTTTCATACTTTTCAGTTGGCCAACATTTCTAAAAATCCCTTTTTTGTATTAGCCTTAAGTAATATTCTAATTTTGTGACACACGGAATTTTGGATTTTCATTTGTTGCCACTTCAAATCATCAAAATTAAATGAAATAAACATTTGAATGCATCAGTCTGTGTGCAATGAATAAATATAATGTACAAGTTACACCTTTTGAATGCAATTACTGAAATAAATCAAGTTTTTCAAAATATTCTAATTTACTGGCTTTTACCTGTATATATACCTTTTTCAGCCCAATGCAACCCCCCTAGTCAAAAAGTTTTGGACACTCCTGACCAACTCGATCAATATTGGTGACGGACCCGGATCAAAGTGGCAACCATGTGACCGTTTATCATGGTGCAGACTTGTTTGCTTTAGATTCCAGCAATCAAACATGTGGACACTCAGCAACCATCAACATGATGAGGCATGTTACGAAAGAGAAACCTGATTCCCAGCACAACACACCACACTCATGTTCTTATTTTGCTTAGTCACATGATCAGTTTGCTCCATGATCAGCAGCGTTTGGTACATGGATCTATTCCTGGCGGCCCGCCACACATACAAACCCTGTTTCCATATGAGTTGGGAAATTGTGTTAGATGTAAATATGAACGGAATACATCCATCCATCCATTTTCTACCGCGTATTCCCTTTGGGGTTGCAGGGGGCGCTGGAGCCTATCTCAGCTACAATCGGGCGGAAGGCGGGGTACACCCTGGACAAGTCGCCATCTCATCACAGGGCCAACACAGATAGACAGACAACATTGACACTCACATTCACACACTAGGGCCAATTTAGTGCTGCCAATCAACCTATCCCCAGGTGCATGTCTTTGGAGGTGGGAGGAAGCCGGCGTACCCGGAGGGAACCCACGCAGTCACGGGGAGGACATGCAAACTCCACACAGAAAGATCCCGAGCCCGGGATTGAACCCAAGACTATTCAGGACCTTCGTATTGTGAGGCAGATGCACTAACCCCTCTACCACCGTGCTGCCCAAACGGAATACAATGATTTGCAAATCATCTTCAACCCATATTCAGTTGAATATGCTACAAAGACAACATATTTGATGTTCAAACTGATAAACGTTTTTTTTTTGTGCAATAATCATTAACTTTAGAATTTGATGCCTGCAACACGTGACAAAGAAGTTGGGAAAGATGGCAATAAATACTGATAAAGTTGAGGAATGCTCATCAAACACTTATTTGGAACATCCCACAGGTGAACAGGCAAATTGGGAACAGGTGGGTGCCATGGTTGGGTATAAAAGTAGATTCCATGAAATGCTCAGTCATTCACAAACAAGTATGGGGCGAGGGTCACCACTTTGTCAACAAATGCGTGAGCAAATTGTTGAACAGTTTAAGAAAAACCTTTCTCAACCAGCTATTGCAAGGAATTTAGGGATTTCATCATCTACGGTCCGTAATATCATCAAAGGGTTCAGAGAATCTGGAGAAATCACTGCGCGTAAGCAGCTAAGCCCGTGACCTTCGATCCCTCGGGCTGTACTGCATCAACAAGCGACATCAGTGTGTAAAGGATATCATCACATGGGCTCAGGAACACTTCAGAAACCCACTGTCAGTAACTACAGTTGGTCCCTACATCTGTAAGTGCAAGGTAAAACTCTCCTATGCAAGGCAAAAACCGTTATCAACAACACCCAGAAACGCCGTCGGCTTCGCTGGGCCTGAGCTCATCTAAGATGGACTGATACAAAGTGGAAAAGTGTTCTGTGGTCTGACGAGTCCACATTTCAAATTGTTTTTGGAAACTGTGGGCGTCGTGTCCTCCGGACCAAAGAGGAAACGAACCATCCGGATTGTTATAGGCGCAAAGTTGAAAAGCCAGCATCTGTGATGGTATGGGGGTGTATTAGTGCCCAAGACATGGGTAATTTACACATCTGTGAAGGCGCCATTAATGCTGAAAGGTACATACAGGTTTTGGAGCAACATATGTTGCCATCCAAGCAACGTTACCATGGACGCCCCTGCTTATTTCAGGAAGACAATGCCAAGCCATGTGTTACATCAACGTGGCTTCATAGTAAAAGAGTGCAGGTACTAGACTGGCCTGCTTGTAGTCCAGACCTGTCTCCCATTGAAAATGTGTGGTGCATTATTAAGCTTAAAATACCACAACGGAGACCCCCGGACTGTTGAACAACTTAAGCTGTACATCAAGCAAGAATGGGAAATAATTCCACCTGAGAAGCTTCAAAAATGTGTTTTCTTAGTTCCCAAACGTTTACTGAGTGTTGTTAAAAGGAAAGGCCATGTAACACAGTGGTGAGAATGCCCTTTCCCAACTACTTTGGCACGTGTTGCAGCCATGAAATTCTAAGTTAATTATTATTTGCAAAAAAAAAAAAAAAAAGTTTATGAGTTTGAACATCAAATATCTTGTCTTTGTAGTGCATTCAATTGAATATGGGTTGAAAGGGATTTGCAAATCATTGTATTCCGTTTATATTTACATATTACACAATTTCCCAACTCATATGGAAACGGGGTTTGTACATTTGGACCGCCACATAAAGATCTAGCACAAGTAGAAAGATCGGGATCATTAGCGTTGGCTAATTAGCATACTATATTTATCGAGTAATCAGAGCCCTCTAAACTAGGCGTGCACCAAAAAAATTGATTCACATCCGAATCACGATTCTTCTTCTTCGAGATTCAAAATCGATTCATCATTTTCAAAAATCGATGAAAAAAACAAAACATTATTACAATTTCAAATAAGTGATAAATAATATATATGACTACAAGCATAATTAAAAAAAAAAATTAATTTAATTTATTTTATTTTATATAAATAGTCAAAAAGACGTTTTAAGGCCATCTTCATGCAACCAGAATAAGCTTTTCT
The DNA here is from genome assembly GCF_033978685.3 of Nerophis lumbriciformis. Classification (NCBI taxonomy): domain Eukaryota; kingdom Metazoa; phylum Chordata; class Actinopteri; order Syngnathiformes; family Syngnathidae; genus Nerophis; species Nerophis lumbriciformis. Next base: position 56,932,183 of record NC_084548.2, read on the forward strand.
AACCTGTAACCTTTTTTGTTTTTGTTTAAAGTACTAGTACCGGTTAAAAGTTAAAGTACCACTGAGGCACTTTCACCACACACATTAAAGGTGTGGTGAAATTACCCTCTGCATTTGACTTATCCCCTTGTTCCACACCCTGGGAGGTGAGGGGAGCAGTGAAAAGCAGCTGTGGCCGCTCTCGGGAATCATTTTGGTGATTTAACCCCCAATTCCAACCCTTGATGCTAAGTGCCAAGCAGGGAGGTAATAGGTCCCATTTTTATAGTCTTTGGTATGACTCGGCTGGGGTTTGAACTCACGACCGAGCGATCTCAGGGCGGACACTCTAAGGTCTAAGCCACTAAGCAGGCTAAAATGTAATGTAAAATGTAAAGAATACCCATCCACACCCTTCCCCCATTTAGAAGCACTCCGTCTCGTGACCACCCCACTCCCCCCAAAAATATTTGAAATATTGCATCTTTTGTGGTTCACTCAAAATAAAATTGTATTGTTTTTTTTACAAAATTACCATAAAACATTAAAAAAATACATTATAAATATATATAAACTTAATATATATATACTAGAGATGCGCGGATAGGCAAATATTTCATCCGCAACCGCATCAGAAAGTCGTCAACCATCCGCCATCCACCCGATGTAACGTTTGATCAGAACTGCACCCGCCCGCCATCCGCCCGCACCCGCCCGTTATATCTAATATAGACGATGCAAGGCATTAGTGAGGCACCTGCCAACTACTCCGGTTTTCCCGTAATTCGTACGGTTTTCATCAACCTATTCCGGGTTACGGTTGCAGTGATAAAAAATACGGTTTTTCATTAATTTAAAAAAAAAAAAGGGTGAAAACTACGCGAATTGCACCTTGTGCAGACAAGATTTTTCGATCGGACACGGAGGAATTAGCGATGTAAAAGACCACTTTGGGACAAAAAAACACAAGTCTAATGCCGTTGCTAGCGATACAAGTGGAAAACTTTCAACGTTTTTCGTCGCCCAAACAGATTCTTTGGATGTGATAAATGCCGAAGTTTTATTTACGGAGGCAATAATTGAGCATGGACTTCCAATCGCACTGGCTGATCACATGGGACAGTTAAATGTTTGTAATGCAACCTTTAAAAATCATTACGCGGTGATCGCGGTCCCAAAAATAAACTTTTCTTGCATGATAATGTCAAGAAAAATTCGCTTTATATTACTATAGAGTCCTTTTAACGAATGAGTTTGATGGTTTATCACAAACCTTAAATGAAAGAAGTCCTTTGTTCTCCTGCACCGCATGCGCTTTGGCCTTGCTTCGTGTTTGGTGCGCAATCCTGTCGGCTGTATTTCACAGCACAACATACTGTTAAAAGTGTTTATACTATTTATGCTTTCAAGTCCAAGTTGAAGAAATCTTGTTAAATGTTGACAGCATAACTACCAAAATACAGAAGTATGTCCTTAATATTTTTGCAGTGCTATTTCTGTTGAAAAGTTCAAATGATTACATTAGAGATGTGATGTGCCACTTTTCAAGTGTCTGATGGCTTCAATTAATTTTCATTAATTTTTCATATTTTTAATTCTTTTGAAAGGCTTACAAAAAAACTACATTTGAATTGTAATTCCATGCTATTGACAGGACTATTAATTTTAATGAAGTTAGCTTACCATGTTTACAGTATGATAATTGTGATAGAAATGTGAATTTTAGGCACAGAATATTTTTTTACAATTGAACAAGGCAGTAGATTATACAAGCTTGGACAGAAAGTTAATAATGACACCAATTTTTTTTTTAATGGAATTGTTTAGTACTGTTTTACCATTTGTTTACTGTAAAAAGTGTTTATACTGTTTATACTTTCAATTAACAAATTGAAGTCTTGTGAAAGGTTGACAGGATAACTGGCATTGACTGTCAAAATAATTTAAAACTATTGAAGTTAGCTTACAGAATAAAAATACCAATCAACCCATATGATTTTTGCTGTAATATTTTTGTTTTGAAAAGTCACTGTGACTGATAGAAAAGTGATGGTTTTAGCAACATTTTAACCTGTCTGAATGCTAATAACCGATTCTGCCCTTTGTCACCGATTCTGTTCATAACCTTTATGGACAGAATTTCTAGGCGCAGTCAGGGCGTTGAGGGTATCTGGTTTGGTGGCTGCAGGATTAGGTCTCTGCTTTTTGCAGATGATGTGGTCCTGATGGCTTCATCTGGCCAAGATCTTCAGCTCTCACTGGATCGGTTCGCAGCCGAGTGTGAAGCGACTGGGATGGGAATCAGCACCTCCAAATCCGAGTCCATGGTTCTCGCCCGGAAAAGGGTGGAGTGCCATCTCCGGGTTGGGGAGGAGATCTTGCCCCAAGTGGAGGAGTTCAAGTACCTCGGAGTCTTGTTCACGAGTGAGGGAAGAGTGGATCGTGAGATCGACAGGCGGATCGGTGCGGCATCTTCAGTAATGCGGACGCTGTATCGATCCGTTGTGGTGAAGAAGGAGCTGAGCCAGAAGGCAAAGCTCTCGATTTACCGGTCGATCTACGTTCCCATCCTCACCTATGGTCATGAGCTTTGGGTCATGACCGAAAGGACAAGATCACGGGTACAAGCGGCCGAAATGAGTTTCCTCCGCCGGGTGGCGGGGCTCTCCCTTAGAGATAGGGTGAGAAGCTCTGTCATCCGGGGGGAGCTCAAAGTAAAGCCGCTGCTCCTCCATATCGAGAGGAGCCAGATGAGGTGGTTCGGGCATCTGGTCAGGATGCCACCCGAACGCCTCCCTCGGGAGGTGTTTCGGGCACGTCCGACCGGTAGGAGGCCACGGGGAAGACCCAGGACACGTTGGGAAGACTATGTCTCCCGGCTGGCCTGGGAAAGCCTCGGGATCCCCCGGGAGGAGCTGGACGAAGTGGCTGGGGAGAGGAAAGTCTGGGCTTCCCTGCTTAGGCTGCTGCCCCCGCGACCCGACCTCGGATAAGCGGAAGAAGATGGATGGATGGATGGATGGATGAATGCTAATAATCATTTTGCGTCGGGGGGCGAAGCCCTGAACCCTCCACCAGGACTTTGTCCTGGACCTACCGGGGCCTGCGGCCCTTGGACCCTGGCTACTAGGTTTTTCTGATTTCAAAAGTTGGCAGGTATGGTGAGGTTATAAAGCTTTTGCCTGTTAAAGAAAGGAGACTGATCCAATGCAGCACACACTTTCGCGTGCCACGCTGTCACGACCCAGACGCACACCAGTGCGCAATCATATGGGAGCCGCGCTGAGCGCACCTCCAAGCGCGTCTCGCTGCCGGCGACGGCCGGGTATGGGCCCGACGATCCAGCGCCATCCATTTTCAGGGCTAGTTGATTCGGCAGGTGGGTTGTTACACACTCCTTAGCGGGTTCCGACTTCCATGGCCGCCGTCCTGCTCTCTATATCAACCAGGGTGAGCCCCACCCCTTTCTTGAGCGCACTGCGCGCGGAGTGACCCCTGTTACGCGCCCCCGGCAACAGGGGTGGCGGGCAGGTAAGCTGCGCGGGCGGAGCGCGCGGAGTGACCCCTGTTACGAGCCCCCGGCCACGGGGGTGGCGGGCAGGTAAGCCGCTTACCTGCTGCGCGTGACGCCGGCCGCGGCGAAGGCGGACGAGGCGGGGTGTCGGTGCGGTGGGCGCGGTAGTGACCCTGGACGTGCGTCGGGCCCTTCTCGCGGATCGCCTCAGCTACGGCTCCAGGTGGGGCCCTCTCGGGGGAAGGGGCCTCGGTCCCGGACCCCGGCGAGGCGTCCCTTCTCCGCTCCGTAAAAGTGTCCATCTCTTTTCTTTTTTTTTCTTCTGTTGTGGCATATGCAGCAGGTGCCTGCTCGTTTTTCGTATGTGGGTAACAACATTTAACTATGTATATATATTTCCGAATTGGTTTAACTGCCACCCGCCTGAATCTATTTCAAATCTAATTTTTTTTAATTTCAATCGCCCGACCCGATCCGACCCGACCCGCGGATAAAATCTAATTTTTTTTAATTTCATCCGCCCGATCCGCGGATAATCCGCGGACTCCGCGGTTGTGCCCGCAAACCGCGCATCTCTAATATATACAATTGGGTTTAAATAATAAATGATAAATGGGTTGTACTCGTATAGCGCTTTTCTACCTTCAAGGTACTCAAAGCGCTTTGACACTACTTCCACATTTACCCATTCACACACACATTCACACACTGATGGAGGGAGCTGCCATGCAAGGCGCTAACCAGCACCCATCAGGAGCAAGGGTGAAGTGTCTTGCTCAGGACACAACGGACATGACAAGGTTGGTACTAGGTGGGGATTGAACCAGAGACCCTCGGGTCGCGCACGGCCACTCTTCCACTGCGCCACGCCGTCCCATTTGAAGCTGTTAAAAATATAAAGCGTTGAAAGTAAAGAATAAAAATCAATATATGACTAACTTGTATCACTGTTCTTCGGCTAAGGAGGTATAGTATGAGCTTTTGGGAAAAACTGTCATTGTTTCAAAAATAATAATGCATCAAAACTAATTATTGACCTATTAAAGGCTGCAATTACCTATCTAAAGTATTCCACTTTGCCATTCCATTTTGGAAATATTGTATATTTTGTGGGGGGGGGTTAAACTAAAACAGCATAAAACAGAAAATAAACCATTACTGTCACACCTGGGTGAAGTCTGGTCTGGGTTTCATCTGGTTTCATGTTTTGTCATTTCCTGTTTTATTTTGAAATGCTGACTCTCCCTCTCGTTTCAGGTCACTTGCCCTTCCTCCTGTTTCCCTAGTCTGATGTCTCTCCTGATTGCCTGATTGCGCCCACCTGTGTCACCCTCCCTCATGTGTATAAATGTCTCATCCTCCTTCTGTCCTGTGCCAGAGTGTTTTGTATCGTCTTGTGCGTACCTCCAGCGTTCCTTTGCCACAGCCTTGTCTACAGCCATTGCCACGTTTTTTTTGTACTGTTGGTCCACGGGAGATTCTTTGTTTGTAACCTTTTCTCAGGTAAGATTAGCTTCTTAGCATCGCCTCCATTGGAGTGCCTTTTGTTGTATTTGTTAGTTTTTGTTCTATAGCCCCTTTTTCCCTACATAGCCGGAGCGTTTTGAGTTGTTAATATTTTTGTTAGTTTAGTAGTCAGGTTAGATCTGTTTTGATAGCCTGTTTTGTTTCTCCCGTTTTGGACCCCAACCCTTCTGAGAATAAACAACTGTTTTCAGTAATCCTGCATCTGTGTCCAGAGTCCTAGTCGGGTCGTGACAGTACACTCTGGCCAGTATGGACACAGCAGGATTGAAGCAGTGGGCTGCGGCGCTTCACGCGCAGGAATCCCGCCTCTCCGCTGATGAGGAGCGGGTGGCAGTTTTGGGCCAGGGAATCCAGGGGATCGCTCGTACCCAAGAAGACTTCAGGACCGCTGTTACCACCCAGGTGGGCCAACTTGCGGAACAGGTGCAACTTCTGCTCACCCAAATGACCAGGCCTGGTCCCGCACCCCCTGTGCCTGAGCCGCAGCCAGCCACCATGACTCAGGTACTCACCACCATTCATAGTGGAGTTGGAGCCCAATTGGCCCCTCCTGAACGATTTGCGGGCAAACCTGAACAATGCAAGGAATTTATCATGAACTGTGAGATGCATTTTGAGCCCACACATTTCCCACTGATCGAGCTAAGGTGTCGTTTATGATCTCTTATTTGGCTGGGAGAGCAAGGAAGTGGGCCATGGCCGAGTGGTCCAGGGGCTCTCATATATGCAGCTCACTCCGAGACTTTACAGAGACTCTCCAAAAGACTTTTGACCCTGTCTCTTCTGAGCGTGAAAGGGCTAGAGAGCTCAGTGGGATTCGTCAGGGGAGAGAATCAGTCTCAGATTACTCCATATATTTTCGAATCCTGGCTGCAGAGAGCGGATGGAACACTACGGCCCTCTACGTCTTCCTCAAGGGGCTGTTCTGGAGCGACTGCTACCCACAGACTTACCTGCGGACCTGGACGACCTCATCGCTCTCACCATCCGGACAGATCAACGTCTACGAGAGTTCAAGCTTCTCCAAGAAGGCCACCCGACGGATTCAGGTCGCCAGTCACAGATTCCTATCACCGCCAGCTATGCTCCAGGTCTTCAATCAACAGTACGGCCTCCCCATTCGAGAGTGTAGAGGAGCCCAGGCATTTGGGCAGGGCACGACTCTCCCTGGCAGAGCGCCAGCGTCGCCTCAACGAGGGGCGATGTTTCTACTGTGGGGAGGTGGGGGATCTTGTGGCCGCCTGCCTTTCCAAGTCGGTCAAGGCAGGAAATCAGGTCCCTGCCTCAAGTGCTACTTTGAGTGTCTTGAAACCTATTAAGGTAACCAACCACTCAATTAGCATGGAATTAGACGTTTTAATTGACTCAGGAGCTGATGAGAGCTTGATGGACTGGGGTTTAGCCAAGAAATTGGGAGTGAGAACCAGAGTCATCACACCACGCCTTAGAGCTAGCGCCCTTAACGGTAGTGCTTTATTCTTGATCACCCACATCACAGAACCCGTATCCATAGACATTGATAACCACCATGAACTAATGAACTTCTTCCTGTTCCACTCACCTGCACGCACCCTGGCACTGGGACATCCGTGGCTCATTCACCACAATCCCCACATAGACTGGCCCACAGGCAAGATCAAGGGGTGGGGAAGGAACTGTGGGGGGGAAATGTACAAGGGGTAGTGCTCCAGTAAAGACTGCCATGAATATAAACTCTGTTTCTGCTCATTCTACCACAGAACTACAGGAACCAGATTTGACCTCTACATCTCCCTGCTACCACCACCTTAAGGAAGCCTTTAATAAGGCTAAAGCTACGTCACTCCCACCACACGGTCCATACGATTGCGCAAAAGACCTCATTCCCGGCTCGACCATCCCCAAGGGGCGCCTGTACACGGTCTCAGGTCCGGAGAAACAAGCCATGAAGGATTACATAGAATCCTCGCTTAAGGCGGGACTTATCCGTCACTCATCGTCACCTGCTGGAGCAGGGTTCTTCTTTGTAGATAAAAAAGACGGGACCCTGCGACCATGTATAGACTATAGTCCTCTCAACGACACAACCATAAAGAATCGGTACCCCCTTCTATTAATGTCATCAGTCTTTGATCAGCTCCAGCAGGCAAAGGTTTTCACAAAGCTTGATTTGCGCAATGCTTATCATCTCATTCGCATTAGGGAGGGTGATGAGTGGAAGACCGGTTTTAACACTCCTAGTGGCCACTATGAATATCTGGTAATGCCTTTTGGTCTAACTAATGCCCCTGCTGTATTCCAGGCAATGATTAATGATGTGCTCAGACTTTTTGGACCATTTCGTTTTTGTTTATCTTGATGACATATTAATTTTTTCTGACAATCTGGACATTCACAGGCACCACGTCAGCCAGGTTTTACAACGACTCCTGGAAAACAACTTATATGTAAAGGCTGAGAAATGCAAGTTCCATGCCGACACCATTTCCTTCCTGGGCTTCATTGTAGCCCCTGGAAGAGTCGAAATGGATCCGGCTAAAGTTAGCGCGGTGGCCAAGTGGCCAACACCTGATAGTTGTAAGAAAGTTCAGCAATTCCTTGGTTTTGCCAACTTCTACAGACGATTTATCAGAGGCTTTAGCGCGATAGCTTCCCCTCTCCATGCTCTGACTTCTCCACAGGTGCGCTTCTACTGGTCTCTGGAGGCGGAGAGGGCCTTCCAGGATCTCAAGCGCCGCTTCACGACTGCACCCATCCTTGTGCTGCCAGATCCACAACGCCAATTTGTGGTCGAGGTGGATGCGTCGAATGAGGGAGTTGGGGCGGTTCTATCCCAAAGATTGGAGGCAGACGGGAAAACCCACCCTTGCGCCTTTCTGTCTTGCCGGCTGAGCCCTGCGGAACGTAACTATGATGTTGGTAACAGGGAACTGCTGGCGGTCAAGATAGCACTGGAAGAGTGGCGACATTGGTTAGAGGGGCACAGCATCCATTCATAGTTTGGACTGACCACAAGAACCTGGAATATATTTGACAAGCCAAGAGACTAAATTCACGTCAGGCCAGGTGGGCATTGTTTTTCAATCGTTTTAACTTCACGTTGTCTTACAGGCCGGGGTACCGCAATGTCAAGTCAGACGCTTTGTCACGCCTCTACGACCCTGAGCTTGTTGCCAAGGTACCTTCCACTGAACTGTGTGGTTGGAGCGGTCACTTGGCAGATAGAACAAGAAGTAAGACACGCCAACGATGAGAACCCTCCACCTAATGGGTGCCCAGAGAATCGCTTATTTGTCCCTGTCAATCTGCGCCCACAGGTGATCCATTGGGCTCACACCTCGCTGCTTACTTGCCATCCGGGGTTCCGGAGAACTATGTTAATGATCTCACAGCTGTTCTGGTGGCCATCTATGGAGGCGGGGGTCCGGGAGTACATCGAGGCGTGTCCGGTCTGCGCTCGCAATAAAACATCCTCGGGGTCACGTGTTGGACTGCTACAGCCTCTGCCCATTTCCTCCAGACCGTGGTCGAACATCTCTATGGATTTCGTCACGGGCCTACCGGTCTCAAGAGGTAACACCACGGTGCTCACCGTGGTCGACCGATTCTCCAAGATGACACATTTTATTGCCTTGCCAAAGTTGCCCACAGCCAAAGAGACTGCTCAGATACTGATGCAGCATGTTTTTAGAATTCATGGATTTCCCACAGACATTGCATTGGACCAGGGGCCGCAATTCATCTCACGGTTCTGGAGGGAGTTCTGCAAACTCATTGGAGCTACAGCCAGCCTGACATCAGGATACCGCCCGGAGGCAAACGGCCAGACCGAGTGCCTCAACCAACAATTGGAAACCGGCCTCCGATGCCTCGTGTCCCAGAACCCAACAACGTGGAGTTCCCACCTGGTCTGGGTGGAATACGCCCATAACTTCTTGCCCACCTCTGCCACTGGCTTTTCTCCTTTCAAGTGTGTCTACGGCTACGAACCACCAGTGTTCCCGGACTCAGAGCCAGAGGTTCCCGTTCCCTCCGCCCACGCCTTGGTGCGCCGATGTCGTCGCATCTGGCTTGCGGCCCGACAAGTGCTTGCTCGCCAAGGAGATCGGGTCAAGAAATCCGCCAACCGGAAGCGCCGCCCAGCACCTAATTACCAGCCAGGACAGCGAGTATGGCTAGCTTCCAAAGACCTGCACCTCAAGGTGCCATCCAAAAAATTGGCGCCCAGATTCGTCGGCCCCTTCCCCATCGCCAAGTTCATCGGTCCTGCAGCAGTACGCCTACGTCTACCCAAGTCGCTCCGTGCCCATCCTATCTTCCACGTCAGCCAAGCCAAAGAGAACCCTATGTTCCCAGCCACCAAACCCCCCGCGCCGCTGGAAGCAGCAGATGGAGGCCTTCTGTACCGGGTCAAGAGACTGTTAGCGGTATGCAACAGAGGTCGAGGTAGACAGTTTTTGGTGGATTGGGAGGGGTACGGTCCCGAAGAAAGACAGTGGGTACCCCAACGGAACATTGATGACCCCTCCCTGATCCAGGACTTCTATAGACTCCACCCTGAGGTCCCTGGGCCGTCAAGAGTCGGCCCTAGAAGGGGGTTTCTGTCACACCTGGGTGAAGTCTGGTCTGGGTTTCGTCTGGTTTCATGTTTTGTCATTTCCTGTTTTATTTTGAAATGCTGACTCTCCCTCTCGTTTCAGGTCACTTGCCCTTCCTCCTGTTTCCCTGGTCTGATGTCTCTCCTGATTGCGCCCACCTGTGTCACCCTCCCTCATGTGTATAAATGTCTGATCCTCCTTCTGTCCTTTGCCAGAGTGTATCATCTTGTGCGTACCTCCAGCGTTCCTTTGCCACAGCAAAGATTAACTTTATTTTTGTTACAAAACTCATGTAAATTGGAGAGGAACATATTTTTTGTTCCGGTTTGGTCACATTGTTGGGATGACAATTAATATGTGACGGAATAAGGGAAGCAGCATGAGACAGCAAACATATAATGGAAGAGGTTAATGGAGTCTCGGCTTGAAAAGAAACTTTATTCCCTCGGAGTTTGTGAGGCCAATGAGGTATGATTCTTTCTGATATGTATGTGAAATCAATGTGTTTTATGTTATTGGATGTCAGACTAATTGTAAGTTCTGTTTTTTCTTATTTATTAGTTCTGACGGCATTATTTTGGCATTGTGTTGGCATCGTTGTTACGAGGAGAAGGCGTGGCTGAAAATAAATGTCTCTTTGAGAAAAACTAACAACTTGAGCCTTGATCAAGACCTTGGAGGGAGTAACAGTCAGAACTCAGCCTACATCGCGCTGAAGAGAAAGAGAGACGGAGAGGGAGCCTGTCGCTGGGGCGGAGCCGTTAACGAGCAGCTCTTTGATGAGTGACGTCACTCTCAAACTTCAAAGGAAAGAAGCCGCATGCACGGACATTCCAGAAGCAATCAGGGTCCAACGGTGCAGCGTGGTTAACTCAACACCAAGTAACACATTTAAAACAAGTTAAATGTGAATGTTGGTTTAACCTGCTAACTTGAAAAGGGACTTTCTAAATGCTAAAAGGGATATCCTGCTGTGGTGTGAAGTAATTATTTAAGTTAAGAAAGTGCTTGTATGATACAAGGTGATTATCATTGCAAAGCTTATCTTAAATTAATTGCTTGTTTTGGTTTTGGCAATTTAAAAGAGCACATCAAGGTATTTAATAGGCACATTTATAATACATTTTTGACATTGAAATGTATGTGTGTTTTATAACAAGTGGAAGAAGATAAACTTTAACTAAAAATACTGTCATAATACACAAACTTTATTTTTGAAAGAAAAAGCAAACCTAAACATATCTAAGTTGACAGTTATCCTACATTTAAATTTTTATTCAACTACAGTTAATACATTTTCATCCAAACTTTCAAGTTGGCTAATATTCAAACCAAATTAAGCTAAAACACAAAATCAATAGGCTGGCAACATGTCTGACCAAGAACACATTGACACTCAACACGCTGTGGTGTTGCTGCAAGAAGATCCTGGAGAAGTTGCGACCCCAAATCCCCATGAGCCGAGCACAAGTCAAGCAGTGAAAGAAGAGGGCTTAAGGAAAAGTACAAGACCCAGAAAGCTCACTGAGAAAGGCCAAGCGTTTCATGAGGAAATGGTGAGCAAGCTTCAAGCTCGATTCAACACCAGTTATGAAAAATGGAAATCTACTGCCAAACAAGCAAAAAGAGCTCTTGACGCATCTGATATAGCAAGCTTGCACGATCACATTGCTCAGATACAAGAAACTTTTGGTGAAGTCATGCAAGCATATGAAGAACTACGTAGTCATGAAACTCCTGATGGAAACACTCGCCGCAGAGTTGACACATGTGATGCAGTTTCTCATAAGGTTTTCCAACAAGCACAAGAAAATCTTGCAGCAGAAGAAGATGAGCGAGATCAAGACAAGAGGTCATTTCACTGGAGTGAAACTCGCTCAACGTTTACTTTAGCATCGTCGCAAAGATTCAAAAACTCAAGTAGTCGACGTTCAAGTCAGCTGTCTGCAAAAAGGCAAGACGCAGCAGCAGAAGTAGCTGCAGCTGAAGCCACTCTGTTGGTCTTAGAAGAAATGGAACGTGGCAAAAGTGAACTCGAAATGCTTGAGAAAGAAATGGAACGAAAGAAGAGGGAGCTTGAACGCTTGGAAAAGGTAAAGCAAATGAATGCTGCAAAAGCGCGACTGGAAGTGTATGAACAAGAAGGCAACTCAGACGAGGAATTGTCAGATCTTCTGCATGGAAGGAGCACACCAAGAAAGCTACCATCCAAGCCAGTAAGACATTCTGAAGTGAAAATTGAATCTTCAGGTTGCAATCCATATGCACAACCATTCATACCAAAAGACACCACAAGAGGGCAACCTGCTAGCAATAAAACACCAGAAGATGGCATAACAGCACTGGCAACAGCCTTGGCAGAGTCCATCAACATTAGCCGTCTACCGGTTCCAGAGCCCGCAGTTTTCAGTGGAGATCCCATCAAGTACATCCATCCATCCATCCATCCATCTTCTTCCGCTTATCCGAGGTTGGGTCGCGGGGGCAGCAGCTTAAGCAGGGAAGCCCAGACTTCCCTCTCCCCAGCCACTTCGTCCAGCTCCTCCCGGGGGATCCCAAGGCGTTCCCAGGCCAGCCGGGAGAGATAGTCTTCCCAGCGTGTCCTGGGTCTTCCCTGTGGCCTCCTACCGGTCGGACGTGCCCGAAACACCTTCCTAGGGAGGCGTTCGGGTGGCATCCAGACCAGATGCCCGAACCACCTCATCTGGCTCCTCTCGATGTGGAGGAGCAGCGGCTTTACTTTGAGCTCCCCCCGAATGACAGAGCTTCTCACCCTATCTCTAAGGGAGAGCCCCGCCACTCGGCGGAGGAAACTCATTTCGGCCGCTTGTACCCGTGATCTTGTCCTTTCGGTCATGACCCAAAGCTCATGACCATAGGTGAGGATGGGAACGTAGATCGACCGGTAAATCGAGAGCTTTGCCTTCCGGCTCAGCTCCTTCTTCACCACAACGGATCGATACAGCGTCCGCATTACTGAAGACGCCGCACCGATCCGCCTGTCGATCTCACGATCCACTCTTCCCCCATCAAGTACAAGGACTGGAAAATGTATTTTCAATTACTGATTGAAAGAAAGAGCATCCCAGTGGCTGAAAAGATCTACTACCTCCGAAAGTATGTTGGCGGTCCTGCGAGAAAGGCAGTTGAAAGCTACTTTCTGCTCGGAACAGAAATGGCATACCGTACAGCTTGGAACACTCTGGAAGAAAGATATGGTAGTCCATTTGTAATCGCCAAAGCTTTCAGAGATAAGCTCTCAGCATGGCCAAGAATTGGAACCAAGGATAATGTGGAACTAAGAGAGTTCTCAGACTTTCTCAAAGGTTGCGAAGTGGCAATGCTACAGATAAGGAGTCTTCAAATTCTAAATGACTGCTATGAGAACCAGAGAATGCTCAGCAAGCTTCCTGATTGGCCTACGGCAAGATGGAATCGTAAAGTAGTTGAGATTGAAGATCAGTGTGGTTCATTTCCTACATTCAGCCATTTTGTCAACTTTGTAGAAAAGGAAGCCAGGATCGCGTGCAACCCAGTGACATCTCTAAGTGCTCTCAAGGCAAATGATTCAGAGAAAGAGAAAGTGAAAACTCCAATGACTCGGAATGTTGGAGCAAGGACATTGACAAGCAGTACGGAAGAGAAAACCGCTACACTGAAGTGTGAATTCTGTGAAAGGTCAAATCACAACATTCTGACATGTCGAAAGTTCATGGAGAAGGAGAACGCTGCAAAAGTGCAATTTGTAAAAGACAAGGGATTGTGTTTTGGTTGTCTTAAATCTGGACACATCTCAAAGAAATGTGAAAAGAAAAGTATCTGCAACACATGTAAGGGGAAACACCCAACATGCTTACATGAAGAACGAGACAAAGAGTCAAGAAAGAATAAGGACATCCAAAGGGAAACAAAGGGGACAAGTGAGTCAAAGGAAACCAAACAAACTAAGGAACCAAGTCAAGAAACACCAAATGAGGCTATCTCAAACCGTGTTATCCAAAGTGACAATACTGACCTCACATCCACAATTGTTCCAGTGTGGTTGTCCACAACAAGTAATCCAGAAAAAGAACTATTGCTTTACGCTCTTTTAGACAGTCAAAGTGACACAACATTTGTTCTGCAAGAAAAGGCAGATGTTTTGGACACAGACAAGAAAAATGTGCAGTTAAAGCTCTCCACACTGTCATCCAAAGACACAGTCATTCCTAGTCAAAAGCTGACAGATCTACAAGTCAGAGGCTTCTACTCGTCAAAGAGAATCCCTCTTTCCATGACATATACAAGAGAGTTTATCCCTGCCAATCTAAGTCACATTCCCACTCCGAACGCAGCAAGAGCATGGCCTCACTTAGAGCACCTCGCTGATGAGATCGCCCCTCTAATTGAATGCGATGTTGGTCTGCTAATTGGTTACAACTGTTCACAAGCTCTGGTACCCAGAGAAGTCGTGTCAGGAAGAGACAATGAGCCCTTTGCTCAGAAAACAGATCTTGGCTGGACCATAGTTGGAGGACTTGATCCATGTGTTGACTATGGAGATGCAATTGGATGCAGCCACAGGATTGTTGTCAAGGAAGTGACACCCAATTCACCATCTGATCAGTTGTTGAAGGAAGTGCACTACATTTGTCGCACCCAAGTCAAAGAAGTAATCACACCGTTGAATGTGATTAAAGTGCTTGAGTCTGATTTCAACGAAAAGAAAGTGGAAGACTCTAATTTCTCCCAAGAAGACTTGCGGTTCATTTCAATAATGGAAAGAGGAGTGAAAATGCAAGAAGATGGTCATTGTGAACTACCTTTGCCTTTCAAACAAGACAGACCAAACTTACAGAACAACAAGAAATGTGCAGAACATCGACTCAAGTGTTTGAAGAAAAGATTTGAAAGAGACAAACAGTATCACAAAGACTACACAAAGTTCATGAATGAAACAATAGAGCGCGGAGATGCAGAAAAGGTGCCTCATGAAAAACTGTACAGGGGTCCTGCCTGGTACATTACACATCATGGGGTGTACCACCCCCAAAAGCCCGGAAAAATAAGAGTGGTCTTCGATTGTTCGGTGAAGTATGAAGGAGTCTTGTTGAATGATTACCTTTTGACCGGACCAGAATTGACCAACCCGCTGGTGGGGGTCTTGTGCAAATTTTGGAATGGCCCAGTAGCAATCAATTGCTCTCTTGTATTCGCCAAGTCCAGAGTAGCACCTACCAAAGTCACTACAGTACCAAGGTTGGGGCTGTCTGCAGCAGTCGTTGCAGTGCGTACAAGTGACATGCTCAATACAGAGTTGGAGCTGAATGTCGAAGAATTCTTCGGGACAGATTCACAAGTCGTCTTGGGATATGTCAACAATGAGGCAAGACGCTTTCATGTGTTCGTAGCGAACCGCATCCAACGTATCAGAGAGAGTACCAAACCCATACAGTGGAAGTATGTTGCATCAGAGGACAATCCTGCAGACCATGTGTCGCGTGGACTCAAGGCCAAAGATCTCATCACCTCAAACTGGTTCAGTGGGTCAAGTTTTCTCTGGAAAGGAGAGCTACCCAGTGGAGAGTGCAAGGTGGGAGGAATTGACGCAGGAGACCCAGAAATACGCAAAGCTGTCGTACACCGCACACTCAAGGTGGTTTCTCTGGAAGAACGTTTTGAGAAGTTCTTCAGCTGGTCGAGATTTGTCAAAGCTATTGCAAGGCTCACCAGATTTGTGAAGGAAGACCTATACCTACGCAAGAGATGGCGTAGAGTGCAATATCTCGCCAATGAGTTCTGGCGCAGATGGAGAAAGGAATACTTGTTGAACCTACAGCAAAGACAGAAATGGCAGAAGACAAGAAGGAATGCCAAAATCAATGATATAGTGCTCATACAAGATGACACAGCACCCAGAAACGATTGGAAACTCACTAAGGTCACTGCAGTGTATCCAAGTGAAGATGGATGTGTGCGCAAAGTGCAGCTTCTAATCAGTGACTCTACATTAGATGACCATGGCACACGACTCAACAAGCAGACACACTTGGACAGACCTATCCACAAGACAGTTACACTGTTAGAAGCAGAATAGACCCACACTAGTCTGAAAAGGGAAAACACATTAGATTTGGTGGGAGTGTAGCTGCTGACAGAAGCACATTGTATATGTTGTATAATTTCATAGTTGGTTAGAGTAAATAAATACACTGTATAAATATAAGTTCATATTTACATTTAATGTGATTAAAAATGTATTTTCTTTGGTAATTTCATGCAAGTATAAGTTAACTTTATTTTTGTTACAAAACTCATGTAAATTGGAGAGGAACATATTTTTTGTTCCGGTTTAGTCACATTGT
The DNA here is from genome assembly GCF_033978685.3 of Nerophis lumbriciformis. NCBI lineage: Eukaryota > Metazoa > Chordata > Actinopteri > Syngnathiformes > Syngnathidae > Nerophis > Nerophis lumbriciformis. The sequence continues at coordinate 56,948,124 of NC_084548.2, forward strand.
TGGGGGGACAATTAATATGTGACGGAATAAGGGAAGCAGCATGAGACAGCAAACATATGATGGAAGAGGTTAATGGAGTCTCGGCTTGAAAAGAAACTTTATTCCCTCAGAGTTTGTGAGGCCAATGAGGTATGATTCTTTCTGATATGTATGTGAAATCAATCAAATCAAATCAAATCAACTTTATTTATAAAGCACATTTAAAATTTACCACAGGGGTAGCCAAAGTGCTGTACAATGAGCAGGTTAAAAGATAAAACGAGTACCGAGCAAACACAACACAACACAAACAGAACACGATAAAAAAATAAATAATTAAAATAGAATTAATAAAAACATAAAAACATAAAAACAGGATCACAGCAGGTGTATTATGGGGCGCCATTGCAGGATGGATATCACTCAGTGTTAAAAGCCATGGAATAAAAGTATGTTTTTAAGAGAGATTTAAAAACAGGAAGAGAGGAGGCTTGTCTAACACTCAGGGGTAGGTCGTTCCAGAGCTTGGGAGCAGCAACGGCGAAAGCTCTGTCACCTCTAAGCTTCAGCCTTGTGTCAGGGACCGTCAACAGCAGCTGATCGGCTGATCTTAAGGATCGGGTGGGGCAGTAAGGCTGAAGGAGGTCGGAGAGATAGGTTGGCGCGAGGTTGTTTAGACATTTAAAAACAAATAAAAGGAGTTTAAAATGTATTCGGTAACGCACAGGGAGCCAGTGAAGGGACGCTAAAATAGGGGTGATGTGCTCACGTCTGCGGGTCTGTGTTAGCAGACGAGCAGCAGAGTTCTGCACGAGCTGCAGGCGGGCGAGGGAGGCCTGGCTAATGCCTACATACAGGGCATTACAGTAATCAAGACGAGTCGAGATAAAAGCGTGGATTAATTTCTCAAGATCATGTCTTGATAGAAGCGGTTTCACTTTCGCTATTTGGCGTAATTGATAAAAGCTTTTTTGAACGACGCTGCTGATTTGTTTTTCGAATTTAAAATCTGAGTCAAACTTTACCCCCAGGTTTGTGACAGAGTCGCTGAGATACGGGGTCAGAGTGCCGAGGTCAACGTTGGGGGAGGGAGAGCGACTTGGACCGAACAACATAACTTCTGTTTTGTCTTCATTTAGGCTCAGGAAGTTAGCTGAAAGCCAGACTTTGATGTCGTGCAGGCAGTCAATAAGACGTTGAACCGTGTTATTTTGTGCCATGGGAAAATAAATCTGGCAATCATCGGCATAAAAATGAAATGCAATACTGTACTTCCTAAAAATAGAACCAAGGGGGAGAAGGTAAAGCGCAAATAAAATTGGGGCAAGGATTGAGCCCTGGGGGACCCCATGTGGTAAAGGAGCTGTGGACGACATAAAACTGTCTACTTTTACACAAAAACTCCTGTCGGTTAGGTACGACCGGAACCAGTTGAGGGCGGCGCCCTTAATGCCCACACAGTTCTCAAGACGAGTGATTAAGGTGGCGTGGTCGACGGTGTCGAACGCAGCAGACAGATCTAAAAGCACCAGGACAACATATTTACCAGAATCAGTGGACAGGAGGATATCGTTAAAAACTTTTAGAAGCGCTGACTCTGTGCTGTGGAGGGCTTTAAAACCGGACTGGAACAGCTCAGTGATACCATTATCCTCTAAGAAGGGCAACAACTGACTGTAGACAACCTTCTCTAATATTTTGGAAATGTATGGAAGATTAGAGATAGGTCTGAAGTTAGAGAGGAGAGAGGGGTCGAGGCTGGGTTTTTTAAGCAGAGGTCGTACCACTGCATGTTTAAACTCTACTGGAACTATTCCAGAAGAGAGGCTACTATTGATAATGTTCAATGTGTTGTATGTTATTGGATGTCAGACTAATTGTAAGTTCTGTTTTTTCTTATTTATTAGTTCTGACGGCATTATTTTGGCATTGTGTTGGCATCGTTGTTACGAGGAGAAGGCATGGCTGAAAATAAATGTCTGTTTGAGAAAAACGAACAACTTGAGCCTTGATTAAGACCTCGGAGGGAGTAACAGTTAGTTTATGTTCTTTAGCCCCTTTTTCCCTCCATAGCCGGAGCGTTTTGAGTTGTTAATATTTTTGTTAGTTTAGTAGTCAGGTTAGGTCTGTTTTGATAGCCTGTTTTGTTTCTCCCGTTTTGGACCCCAACCCTTCTGAGAATAAACAACTGTTTTCAGTAATCCTGCATCTGTGTCCAGAGTCCTCGTCGGGTCGTGACAATTACAAATGTTTCAAAACAACACATCTATGGATAGGTTTGAGGCTGTTGAAAGAATTAAAGCGTTGAAAGTTAAAAAAAAAAGGAAAAAAAAAAGGATGGCTTAGTTTTATCACTTTTTTGAGCACGTCCATTTTTTGGCTAAGGAGTGAGTTTTTGGAAAAAATAATAATGCATCAAAATCTGTGTTTTTGTGAATTAAGGCTGTAATCGCCTCATTCAAAGTATTCCACTTTGCAACTCATTTGTGTAAATATTATATATTTGGTGTTTTTCCAATAATATTTTTTTTTTCTTTTGTATTTATTTGTACAAAAAAAACATCAACATTCCAAATATATCAAAACATGTCTATGGATAGGTTTGAAGCTGTTGGAAAATGTAAAGCATTGTAAGTATACTTATAACACTTTTTAGAGTGTGTCCGTTTTTTTCTCGCTTTGAACTTTTAACATAGTTTTAAATGAAGAAGACTCAAGAGTTAAGCAAAATGTAAACAACACCCATCCCTCCCCTTCCACTTGCAGGCGGGTCCGCCTTTTGACAAAAAGAAGCGACATAAGAGTTTGTTTGTACTTTCAAACAAAGTAAAGGAAACCAATCAGCGACGCCACAAACACACTCGTGTTCGATCTCCTGAAGACGATTGACGTGAGACATGAACGCACGTACCGGCTTTGGCTGCTTCCAGGATTTCAGGCCTGTGGAAACGCTCCAGTGTTCTGTATAGGCGACAGTACATCCACACCTAGGAGACAACCACAGTGTGTTATAAAACATCTTTCTCCGCACAAGTCACGTGCGATACCGCTGATTCTCTTTCCAATCCCATACCGAGTTAAATTCAGGCCGATACTTTGTGCAAATATACGTAATGTGTCTGCTAAAATGTAAAAAGTTTTCAAGTAACAACGTCAAAAACAACAGTACAAATGTAAGAAAAAACAGCAAAACATTTGAATAGATAGAGAAAAAGCTGAACTTTTAAAACGAACAATTAATAATATATACCGTACGTAGTCACCTAAAACACAATGTTTCGTCTTTAAATGTATACAATCTATTTTCAGCATTTTTTTAAATAAAGTTTGGACACAGATCTAAAATATTACAAGCTCTCAAAATAAGAATAAAATACACTTTAAATATAACCAAAGTTTAGTTAGTTAATAAAAAAAAATATATATATTATTCAATTATGAATGAATTTGAAACATTTTTGAAACACATGCAGTTACGCAATCATATTATTATTATTATATTCATACATGGGAAAAAACTGTAAAAATATAACAAAAAAAGAGCAAGACATTTGAATATATTGAGAAAAAGCTGAACTTTTCAAAATAACAATAATAATATATTTAGTCATCTAAAACACAATATTTTGTCTTTAAAGAATACTATTTTCAACATTTTTTTTATATAAAAATGTTTAGACACCCCTGATCTAAAATATTAGAAGCTCTCAAAAAAAAAAAAAAAATACACATTTGTAGCGGTTGATTTAAGGACATAATTCACCACACCTGTTATTTGAGTTTGTCATCATTCACTGTACTGTTCTATTGTGCATATGACAATGTTGTTCTTTGTGTGCAGTTAAGAGCGAGTAATTCGGCGCGGCCCCTTTAAGTGGCCGTCAGTAGATTCTCGCAAAGGTGGGGGTTTGTTGTTCCCGCGAGATTTGAGTTTTTGTTGTGATATCATTCATTCTTGCTTGTGCTTGGAAGAATAAACGACGCACACGTTTTTGTGTGTCAACTATACTTAAAGTTGTCTTGCTTTCACGCCACGAGCACAACACTGGTGACCCCGACGCTTCACTGAACGGATTCGGTGAATATTAGCGACCATGACGGCGAATGCGGTTTCTCTTAAGCTGCCCGAGTTCTGGGAAACTTCCGCGACCACATGGTTTGCCCAGGCCGAGGCACAGTTCGCCCTGCGTGGTATCACCGAGGACGACACTAAGTTTTATTATGTCGTGTCCTCCCTTGGGAGCGCGACGGCGGACAGAGTGGTTGGCATCCTCACGCACCCACCGGAGAGGAACAAGTACCTCACGTTGAAGGCTCACCTCTTACAGACATTTCAACTTTCTGACGCGGAGCGAGCTAGCCGCCTTTTTTCGTTGCAGGGGCTTGGCGATTACAAGCCCTCTGAACTAATGGACAAAATGCTGGGTCTCTTAGGTGAGCACAGACCAGGATTCCTCTTCGTGCAGTTTTTCCTGAGGCTCCTGCCTTCTCAGGTGCGGGCTTCTTTAGCCAACACCGCCATTTTGGACTGCCGCGAACTAGCTGCTGAAGCTGATAAGTTCTTTTTAGCTTCCCAACCTAGCTTTGTGGCTGCTTTCCTTCCGGCTGAGACAGAAAGACCCATGGCAGATTCTCCCACTCTCGCTGCTGCTGCTGCGCCCCCCAGGCGGCAACCGGATTCTGGACTATGTTTTTTCCACGCAAAGTTTGGGACCAAAGCTAGGCGGTGCCGTCCCCCGTGCAGTTTTCGTGGACCGCCGCCGGGAAACGCCGGGGCCGGCGTTCAGCAGTGGCCATGAGCATCGGCAGTGCGGGCAGGCTGCTCTTCATCCAGGACTCCCTCTCTGGGCGACGGTTTCTGTGTGACACCGGCGCGCAGAGGAGCGTCCTACCAGCATCAAGGTTGGACATGCTGTCTGAGTCGCATGGCCCCCCCATGGAAGCGGCCAATGGCAGCCCTATCCGCACTTACGGAATACGGTATGTGGAACTGTGTTTTGGTGGACAGCGTTTCAGTTGGGACTTTGTGACTGCTAAAGTGACGGTGCCGCTCATCGGTGCAGATTTTCTCTGTGCTTTCGGCCTCCTTGTGGATGTTAAAAACAGGCGTTTGGTGGATGCGATTACGTTCTGCTCGTACAAGTGCAGTCTCAGCGCGACAGACTCCATCAGGCTTTCCAGCATGCTACCCATCGCAGACGTTTTTCTGCGCCTCCTCGCCGAGTTCCCCACCCTGGCGCAGCCCACATTCTCATCATCTACCGCCAAGCATGGTGTGGAACACCACATTGCCACCGCGGGCCCCCCTGTGCATGCACGAGCCCGGCGCTTGGACCCTGCTAAGCTCTCCATCGCTAGAGCTGAATTCGAGACCATGGAACGCCTCGGGATCTTTCGCCGCTCAGACAGCCCGTGGTCGTCGCCCCTCCACATGGTGGAGAAGCCCGGGGGTGGTTGGCGGCCATGCGGTGATTACCGCAGACTCAACGAGGCGACTAGCCCGGACCGTTATCCGGTCCCCCACATACAAGATTTTTCCGCCAACCTCGCTGGAAAATCTGTGTTTTCTAAGGTAGATCTCGTCCGGGGCTATCATCAGGTGCCGGTCCACCCCTCTGATATCCCGAAGACAGCGGTCATCACCCCATTTGGACTGTTTGAATTTTTACGTATGCCTTTTGGCCTTAAGAGTGCCGCACAGACTTTCCAGCGGTTAATGGACTCTGTTTTACGTGACTTGCCGTTTCTATTTGTCTATTTGGATGATATCCTGGTCGCAAGCACCTCTCAGGCCGAGCATGTGACCCACCTCAGGTCCCTTTTTCAGCGCCTTAGCCAACACGGGCTCATTGTTAACCCAGCTAAGTGCCAGTTCGGGTTGTCTGTAATCGACTTCCTCGGACATCGTGTCACTGAGTGCGGGGCAGTTCCCCTCCCAGCGAAGGTTGCTGCCATCGCAAACTTCCCCCGCCCACTCACGGTTAAGGCTCTTCAGGAGTTCCTTGGCATGGTAAATTTTTACCATCGTTTCATTTCCCGAGCAGCTGACCTCATGCGGCCGCTGTATGATGCTCTTAAAGGAGCTGCTCCCAAGCACATGGTGGACTGGTCTGACGCACGGCACACTGCTTTTTTGGGGGTCAAGTCTGCTCTCGCTAACGCTACCCTGCTGGCACACCCATTACCTGATGCTCCTATTGCAATCACCACGGACGCGTCAGACTATGCTGTAGGTGCAGTGCATGAGCAGTGGGCGGGTGGCACTTGGCAGCCCTTGGCTTTCTTTAGCAGGCAGTTGCGTCCCTGCGAGCGGAAATATAGCACATTTGACCGTGAGCTCCTTGGCCTCTATCTGGCCATACGCCATTTCCGTTCGTTGCTTGAAGGCCGGCCTTTCACGGCTTTTGTGGACCACAAACCCCTCACTTTCGCGATGGCCAAGACGGCTGAACCGTGGTCAGCTCGGCAACAGAGGCACCTCTCCTACGTCTCAGAGTTCACGACGGACATCCAGCACCTTGCTGGTAAGAGCAATGTCGTGGCTGATTGCCTTTCCCGAGCCGTCGCGAGCGCTGTCCATGTGGGACTCGATTTTGCACAAATGGCAGTTGACCAGGCCGACGACCCAGACATCCAAGCTCTGAAGGCTGCAGCCACAGGACTTCGGTTGTCTGAGGTCCCATTTGAGGACACTGGAGTTACACTCCTTTGTGACGTCGCTACCGGTCGGCCACGGCCCCTCGTGCCCGCCATTTGGAGGCGGCGCGTGTTCGACTCCATCCACGGCCTTTCCCACCCTGGGAGGAAACCTTCCCAGCGGCTGGTTGCTGCAAAATTTGTCTGGCGTGGACTGAAAAAAGACGTTAGGGACTGGGCTTCCACATGTGTGGCATGCCAGCGCTCAAAAGTGCACTGCCACACGCGGGCCCCACTGGCACCGTTTACGGTTCTGGAGCGCCGTTTTGACCATGTCAATGTGGACCTGGTCGGACCTCTCCCATCCTCACGCGGCTGCACATACCTCCTCACGATGGTCGACAGGACCACCCGCTGGCCGGAGGCAGTACCTCTGACGTCCGCCACCTCCGTGGAGGTGGCGCGCGTTCATTGGTACGTGGGTTGCCCGTTTCGGTACCCCATCGGACCTATCATCCGACCGGGGATCTCAGTTCACTTCTGAGCTCTGGGCCGCTGTGGCCGAGAGCTTGGGTGTGAAACTCCACCACATGACGGCGTATCACCGCGTGAGCGATTTCACAGGTCCATGAAGGTAGCACTTAGGGCGTCCCTGAAGGACAGCGCTTGGGTAGACAAGCTCCCTTGGGTGATGCTGGGGATTCGGACTGCCCCCAAGGAAGACTTGCAATCTTCCTCGGCAGAGTTGGTGTATGGCCAGCCCCTGCGAGTGCCAGGCGACTATATTCCTAGCACGACGACACCTTGGTCCGCCGGTAAGCAGCGAGCTGCTCTCCTCGATGCCGCCAAGAGTTTTGCCCCCATCCCCACTTCTCAACACGGCCTTACGCCGCCTCATGTTCCCGCTTCCTTAAAGGGAGCAGCGTTTGTTTTTGTCCGACACGACGCCCACCGCGGCCCCCTTCAGCCTCCTTACGATGGGCCATTTCGCGTCCTAGAGAGCGGTGACAAGCATTTTCTGTTGGACATCGGGGGTCGGTCTGAAAAGATCACGGTGGACCGGCTGAAAGCGGCCCACTTGGATCTTAGTCAGCCGGTTACCACGGCCGTACCCCCGCGCCGGGGTCGTCCGCTCGCCCTACCTAGGCCCCGGGACCTTGGACAGTGCAGGTGCCCTTCCGGTCCCCCCTGCTGACTCCCCGGCGTTGGTACCGGTCCGGCGCATCCGGTCTGGTCGGCCCGTCCGTGCCCCTGTCCATTGACGATTTGTTTTCTTTGTGGTGGCGAATTCTGGGGGGACGTGTGTAGCGGTTGATTTAAGGACATAATTCACCACACCTGTTATTTGAGTTTGTCATCATTCACTGTACTGTTCTATTGTGCATATGACAATGTTGTTCTTTGTGTGCAGTTAAGAGCGAGTAATTCGGCGCGGCCCCTTTAAGTGGCCGTCAGTAGATTCTCGCAAAGGTGGGGGTTTGTTGTTCCCGCGAGATTTGAGTTTTTGTTGTGATATCATTCATTCTTGCTTGTGCTTGGAAGAATAAACGACGCACACGTTTTTGTGTGTCAACTATACTTAAAGTTGTTTTGCTTTCACGCCACGAGCACAACACATTAAACATAACCAAAGTTTAGTTAGTTAATTAAAAAAATAAATAATATTAACTTATGAATGAATAAAAAGAGAGAAAATAAATGAATGTGATGAGAAAAAGCTGAAATTTTTAAACAATTAATCATAGTAAACTTAGTCACCGATAACACAATGTTATAAAATAATATACCAACTTATTATTATTATTATTTAGAAAAAATACAACAACAACGAACACTGTTAAATGTGTAACTGAACATTATTTATTTTTGTACAGGCAGAATTGTTGACACACTAGGTTATGCATTTACGTAATCATATTATTATTAGTACTGGTAGTATATTCTTACACAGGGGAAAAAAATGTAAGAAAAAGAGCTAAACATTTGAATGTATTGAGAAAAAGCAGACATTTTTTAAACTACCAATCAATAAAAAATAAACTTAAGACACATATAACACAATGTTATAAAATAATACTAACTTATGAATGAATTAAAAAAATTATAACAACAATAATGAACACTGTTAAATGTGTAACTGAACATTATTTATTTTCCTACAGGCAGAATTTTTGACACACTACGCTATGCAGTTACGCAATCATATAATAATAATAATTATTATTATTATATTCATACATGGGGAAAAAACAACAGTAAAAATACAAGAAAAAAAGAGAAAAACATGTGAATGTAATGAGACGAAGCCAACATTTTAAACTAACAATTAATAATAATATAGTTAGTCATCTATAATACAACGTTTGGTCTATCAATATATTTTTTTATATATAAAATCGTTTAGACACCCCTGATATAAAATATTAGAAGCTCTCAAAATAAAAATAAAATACACTTTAAATATAACCAAAGTTGAGTTAGTTAATTAAAAAAATATATATATATTACCTTATGAATGAATAAAAAGAGCAAAAAAAATGAATGTGATGAGAAAAAGCTGACATTTTTAAACATCCATCGATCCATTTTATACTGCTTATTCCCTTCAGAGTCGCGGGGGGGCGTTTTTAAACAATTAATCATAATAAACTTAGTTAATAAAATAATAAAATAATACTAAAATTACAACAATGATAATATACACTGTTAAATGTGTAATCTGAACATTATTTATTTTCGTAAAGGCAGAATTTGAAACACTA